>NC_079497.1:38819060-39127901 GCF_030052815.1 Hevea brasiliensis | reverse complement strand
CAATTGACCTGAAATTTTAACCAAGAATAGTTAAGACTCATACCTACAAGTCTTATGAAGACAAAAAGCCCAGAAATGACTATAAGCAAGTCAAACAACTTGCACAAGTTCGGGTCCAAAAACTGGCCGAATCCAGAATTGACCAATTTGACCTAAAATTGACCTAAAATGGTACCATTTGACCAGCAAGAGTGTAATGACCATAACTCGGTCTACTTAACTCGGATTGACTCTGAATTTTGCACCGGTCCATAAGACCTAAATCTACAAGTTTGTAGTTTCGACCGAGACCCAAAACCGAGGGAACTAGATCGTCCTGTTAGGGTCAAACCAAAGGTCCTGATCCAAAGAATTTGCATTAAAATGCACTACAAGGAAATGACTTTGGTAAAACATACCAAACCTAAAACCCTATCAAATGTGACATATTAATTCACACTAAAACCTAATTTACCAAAACAAAACGAGGGTCGGTATATTAGGTGATTAAGTGAATAATTGAGTTCAGCATTATTTACCAAACACCATCGATAGAGACATTTAAATTAGTATCAAACACTTCAAATTGTGTTTCAGCTACCAAAGACTCGTGAAAGGGAAGGAAACATCGAGTCCGCATCGTGGGGACAACATCGAGGTTTGTTCACAACAACTGCTTTCTTTTGAATTATTTTCAATGGAAATAAATATTGACTATTTGCATATCATTGTTTTAAATTGTGGAAATGTGTTTGGTGGACACTTATTGATTGAAAAACATTGTGAATGGTTTGAAATCGTGAAAAATTGTTTGAATGGTATTTGATGGATACTTATTGATTGAAAAGCAATCAGAATGGTTTTGTGGAAATTGAAGTGAATTACTTAATTGTGTTGCCATTTTGTGAATGAAATTATAACTTTGGAAATTTATTGGATTCTTACGATCATTTGAATAAAATGTTTGGAATTGTTTTGACTCACAATTGCATGACATCGATAATATGTTCCTCCTCCATTAATGGGGTGAGTGTGATTATTCCTCCTCTTTGACTTATTAGTCCGGGTGAGTATGATTATGTTCCTCCTCTTTGACTTCCCACCGAGGTGAGTATGGATGAGTTCTCATTATATAGCTAGCTTCCTCCTCATTGATTTCGATTATTGGGGTGAGCATGTCTTGTCGTGGTGTACAACACTACATATATGGAAAATTGTGTCATGGCCTAAATTGTGTTATAGATTGGCAACACCGCATTCTTCGCTTATTTGATCGAATTGTGTTATTATGTATTATGAGATTGTGAAATTGATTTAAACTCTTATTGACATATACTGCCTATTGAATTCAACCATGATCTAACTTATTGAAAATTATTGTGATATTAATAAATGGAGTTTAAATTTTGCTGACATTTATTGTCTTGAATTTAACTATGCTTTTAAGTATCCACTATTGATATGATTTATGAATTGTGATTTAAAATTTGTATTTGGTTAATGTTGTGCACCACCGAGACATTGTCTCAAATGATAGCTTTTATTGGCCGCAGTAGAGAGACAGACAGGCAAAGAAGCTAGGTCGCTAGTATCGCCAATGAGAGATTTTGGGTATAGTGAGTATACCACATGTGGCATTTTGTATCAGAATGTATATTCACTGATGTATATTTTGTTCTTGGTTTTGAGCACAAATTTGTTGTACAAAGAAAGTTGTAAAATAATTATGAGTTATTTGGCTTGTAAAAATTGTGTTATATCTTTGTATCTTAGTCTTTGAAAATCACTGTGGATTTGACTTGAGAAATGTGTTGTGTTGATAAAAATGTTGGAGTTGAGATTTGAAAATATATTGAAGTGCTTTTTACAGGTTTTCTGAAGAACTGTTTTGTCCAAAATACAAATGGCACCTTGCCAAAATTTTTACAGATATTCCAAATAAATCAAATGAGTTAGTTGTTTCACTTCAGTTCACCAAAGTCTTTCACACCTGTAAATAGTGCTCACTACTGTAAAAGAAGTAAGAAAAGTTTTTAAAATCCCTTGTAGTGTATTTAATGGATTATCAGTAGACGGAGTTGGTAATTCATTAGGCATACTACGGGATCATGTTATGCCTTACAGAGGGGTAGGGTGTGACAGGTGAGGGGTGTTACATTTATAGATTAGCATGGCCCTTGCGCAAGGATGACACACACAAATCGAGAAATGGTCCAAATTTTTAGGTCCCTTAGGCAAATCCCACATCGGCAAAGCACGGAGATGGTCTTGGGTTCAAAAAGTAATGATATAAAAAATGAGAGAACTAATCACTAGAGGCGCCTTTTGGTGGAATGGCCTGGAGAGTTGGAAGAACTCCAGGGTTAAGCGTGCTCGCTTGAGAGAAATCCTAGGATGAGTGACCTCCTGGGAAGTTCTCCATTCCAGCTATGGGACAAAACCGTCAGGCTTATGACCAAAGTGGACAATTTCTCTAGTGGTTGGTTCTCGATCATTACAATTGGTATCAGAGCCACTCGCGTGTCCTCTTGGGCGATGGTGGGCAAACTCGCTGAGGACGCCGAGTCCCAAAGGGGGAGAAAGGTCCTTAGGCAAATCCGACATCGGCAAAGCACGGAGATGGTCTTGGGTTCAAAAAGTAATGATATATAAAATGAGAGAACTAATCACTAGAGGCACCTTTTGGTGGAATGGCTCGAGAGTTGAAGAACTCCAGGTTAAGCTGCTCGCTTGAGAGAAATCCTAGAATGGGTGACCTCCGGGAAGTTCTCCATTCCACCTATGGGACAAAACCGTGAGGCTTATGACCAAAGCTGACAATTCTCTAGTGGTTGGTTCTCGATCATTACAAATTTCATAAAAAATCATCAAAACCCAAATCCCTTCATGGCTGCTGAAATTCACTTGTTTCATACACATATTAAATACATCATTTTTCATGCAATTCTTACTCCTTCTAACATGCTTATCATGATTAAAGAAGAGAGGTAGGAAAATCTTGCACTAACCTTCAACTTCACCAAGCTTTAACTTGAGAACTTCACTATTTCTACTCCTTGTTGCTGCCAACTTCTTCTCCAAGGTGTAAGATAAACTTTTAATGTTGGGACTTATGGAAAATTATGGAAAACTCATGGAAAATTAAGCTAAAAAGAGAAGAAAATGGTGAGGAACTCTTGGCATGGTAGTTCGGCCATGGGAGAACCAAGGAAGAAGATGAGATTTCTTTGGTCAAATTTGTCTCTAGCTATGTATTTATCTTCCTAAAATTGAATTAAAGTTTTAATTATGTCATTACTTCATCATGCTTGGTCATGCGTAAGTCATCATGTGGTAATACTTACATCATAATTCAATTTTATTTCCTTTTTCTCATTTTCTCTACTCATTTTTCATTACACAAATTCATGATTTTAATTTACTTTTAAGGTTTTATTCTCACTCATCTTGATTGACATTTAGGTCAAGATTCAACATTGAGGGTGAAATGACGAAAATGCCCTTTATTGTATTCATCGAGCTATAACTATCTGTACCGATTGACTTTATTTCCTTGCATTCCTTTGACATTATTATTGTCATTTAAACCTCATAAATTCTTCAATTAAGTCCCAAATAATTATTCCATAGGGTTTCCCACAAATCCGTGATTGGCAATCGCCTTCACAATCGCTTCCCGTTAGGTTACCCATCGCCGTGACCTCCTACCATTTAACCGAGTTGAACTTTGCTTCTTTTAACTTTCCTTAATTTTACCGGCCTTTATTCACCAATTTATGCCTCCTCACTCTAGTTTGAGTGTAGTTTCAGACATTCTGGCTGTCCGAACAGACGTTAGTCATCAAAACAGTAGAATTTACTAACTACCTGAAGTGAGGGCATTATCAGAATAACCTCACCGACTACAGCAGTAGCTGAGCAAGGCATGCTACAATCGGTACCGGAGTGCCCTAACTTATCTTACTTTATTTTTTTTATAATTTTGAATTCGTTTAATTTAATATCAATTATTTTTTCGACGGAGAAACCAGCAGAGTTTCTCCTATTTTATTATCATTTGTCATATTTCAATATTCACCTGTTTGAAATTCAACAATATTTTCAAAATAAAATCTTATCCATGCTAATCATAATTATCTCATCAATCATTCTCATAATTTTCTCATATTTCAAATCTCATCCATACATTTCAATTTCATAATCATTTCCATACAGTTCCATTCATACTCAATTCATATGTAAACATTCTAAAATTACATAAGCAAAATTTTTAAATTTCCTTAATTTACATAATTTATAAAATAATTACAAAATTTCATAATTTACATAATATATAAATTAATTACATATGAAAAAGGTAATTAATTAATTTACATCGCATTCCTATTAATTACCTGTTCATAATATACATTACAATACAATATCTAAGCATTTTATACAAAATATAAAATATGATCTATATGGGCCCTATCTACATGTATTGCTGAGGAGGTGACAGCCTTGAATACTTCAGACACTTCTGCAGATCAGATCTCTAAAATCTCTGTTTAATATTTTTATCTGGGCTTTACCTTCAGTACCTGTGCGAGGAAATAATTCCATCGCACTAAGCATTGCTGCTTAGTGGTGCAATAATATAACAAGGAAATAATATACAAATAAAGATAGAAATAAAACATAATTCAAATAATTAAGATTTATTTATACTTCACATGCGGTTTCTAAAATTTAATATGTTTTATCCTAATTTAGTCTTCTTTGGAAGTGTTTATTTCGCCAATGTACAGTAATAATGTACATAGAAAAATGATCTAAAAATAATAAATTTATGCTTATATTATTATGTAAGTTACATTTGCAATATTTATGTATGTTATAATTTTCTTTGCTAATCTTTTAGCATTTTCTCAATACTTTCTAGGTTGTCTCAGATTATTTCATAATAAGTAAATTTTAATATCGGTCTAGTTCATTTCGATTCTTTCTAATAAATAACTATTCTAATTTATTTTAGGTCATCTTACTCATTTATTTAATTTCTAATATTTTTAATTACTAATATTCTTAACTTATTTCAATAAATTTCACTGCCCAAGTAACCTATGACAGGCTGAATAAACTGGATAACGGGTCATTGGCACTGGACACCGTGGTGCCTCGGGCCGTCATACCATGGGACGTAGAATGTCAACCACTTATGTAGTCAGTATGGCTAAAAAGCCATGATAACATATAATCAGGCATAAAAGCCATGAATGTTGGCATAGAGCCATGAATGCGGCATAAAGCCATGAATACGCATAAAGCCATGAATGCGGCATAAAGCCATGAATACAGCATAAAGTGTAACACCCTCACTCCGCCTATAGTGTAGCCAAGCAAGGCATGCTACACCGCGTGCCGGAGCACCTGATCTTATCTGATTTCATTATAGATCTAGAATTAATTGTTCAAAAACTTAAACAGAGGTTTAGTATAATTTTAATTTTATAAAAATCTGACTAATTTAGAAAATTCAAAAAATTCAATGATAATCCACAGAGTGCCGGTAGTAATTTGACTAAGCTTCTTTGAACTCGCCAAAAACAATTTCAATATATACTCCAATTCACAACTCATAATCAGTCTCTAAATTTTTGATACTCAATGTCAATCTGAATCATAATGATCAGATAGTTAAATCATATATAAAAATTATTACATTTTATTATTTTGCATAATTTGCCAACTAAGTACATAAATTTATCAAGTACGTAATATACAAATAAAATTACAGCATTAATTCACATTACAATAATAGCAGAATTATAATGTATGATTATAAAACATGCTTAAAATGAGCCATATCTACATGCATTCCGAGGAGGTGACAACCTTCAATTCTTCCGACACTTCGCAGATCCGACTCCAAAAATCTCAATGATACCATCGGTTTTACCTTTCAAGACTACATGAGGAAGCAATTCCATCGCGCTAAGCATTTCTGCTTAGTGGTGCAATAGTATAACAAGAAATAATATATACAAATAAAGAAAGAAATAAATCATAATTTGGTTACTCAAGAATCAATTTAATTTGGTATGGTATTTCTAGTATCAATGATCTTATATACTAGTTTGTTTCTCTTTGGAAGTGCTTAGTTTATAACTTTTCAAGAATACTACCCAAAGATACAAATTATTCTAATCAGATTGTATTTCAAGTCTCTACATTTCGCAATTTATATTTTTGTTATGTTTCTTTTGCTAATCTCCTTTACTCATTATTCAATACTTAATTTAATTGTAATGAAATTTCATTATACTTAACTTAAATTAGCTTCAATTGAATAATGTTTTAAATACTGCCCATATAGCCTATACACTGACCAGACTGGATAAACAGATATACTAGCACTGGGTACCTAGTACCTTGGGCTGTCACACCATTGGTCACAAAGTGTCTCCCGGTGTGCAAATAATGTGGCTAAAAAGCCATATAATCAATCAGGCATTAAGCCGAGTATAATAACACAAATCAGATAGCCATAGGCTATTAAAATCATAGTATGGCATAATAAGCAATAGAACACAGTATGACGTAAAGTCATTTACAGAACAGCTGTCAGAATCCTATTGGCATGCCAACCTATCCAAACTAGTCAACTAGGCAAATTAGGGCATATTATAAAATTAAATATTTATTTCTTTATTTTCAGGGTTTACTGGTCATTACACAATTCACTGGTCAATGAAAATATTGACCTTTTTATACATCATGGGTAAGTTGATTCTAGTATCAACATGTCACAATTTGCATTTCAATATGCTGCCAATATAGTGCAATTTACCATTTTTACAAGTTGGCATTCATTGCCAAATCACTTCAAGCATCATTTTATGTAATTACCAATTTTCAATTTTAGTGAGCTAGATTGATCTAGCATAAAGTCCTATTTCCCTTGGTTTTTAGCATTTGGTCAAAGAAGCAAAATTGTAGCTCTATGTCTTATTGCACACGGGGCAAAATTTCACGTCATTCCGAGTTGTATAGACCAAGATATGATCAATTTACTAAAGCTGGACAGATTGCACCTTTAGTGCAAAATTTGGTCAATTTCTCAATTTTTATGTGCTAGATTTGTCTAGCTTAAAGTCCTATTTCTCTTGGTACTATTCCCTTCAATTCATTTCATTAGTCAACCTATAATGTTGAGCCTTGATGCACTCTACGTGAGTCAATTCTAATGTTACCAATATGTCACATTTTATAGCCCTTTAATGTTGATATACATTACCAATTTCATTTCCAAGTGTATTACATTTTATTGCAATTTACCGGATTTCGGTATACTATTTTGACCTAGCCGGACGACCTAGTTCCCTTGGTTTTTGGGTTTTGGTCCAAACTACAAACTTGTAGGTCTATTTCTTATGGAACGCGGGGCAAAATTTCAGGTCATTTTGAGTTATGTAGACCAAGTTATGGTCATTTTACTATTGCTGGTCAAAATGTATCAAAATTGGTCACTTTAGGTCATTTTAGGTCATTTTAGGTTCGGCCAGTTTTTGGACCCGAACTTGTGCAAGCTTTTTGACTTGCTTATGGTCATTTCTGGGCTTGGGTGTCTTCATAAGAATTGTAGATATAGGTCTTAAATATTCATGGTCAAAATTTCAGGTCAATTGGACCTGTTTTGAGTGAGTTATGGCCTAAACACTAATTGCTGCCCAAATGGTCAGTTTTCAGGCCTTAAATGCACTAATCCGGATTTGGTCACTTTTTAAGGTCAGTTTCTAGGCAGAATTTTGGCAACCTTTCTACATGAAAGTTGGCCTATTTGGTGTCTAGTTTCACCCCATATTGGCCTCATACCAATTGGGTTCATAGTTTGGCACTTATGGCCTCATTTAGGTGCTGCCTTCAATACATAACCTGCACAAAGCTCATACACTCCCAATTTAATGTTCCTTCTCCTCCTCATTACTACAATATTCAATCAACAACACTTCTATACATATATTGTACACAATTTCAGCAACAATTCTGGGCAGAATGTTCAAGTGCTCAATGCACACAATTCATCATTAAGTTCAACATTCACTTCCACCAACATTTAACATACTTCAATGTTAATATTACACATATACTTTAACATATTCATACTTCAATATCACTTACACTTGCTGCCCACAAATTGACATTAACATATATCATTAATAACCATATATTCACATACGAATTCATGCTATTAGGGGCTACCAAACATGGCAGTTTGCTCAAGGCTTCAAGGTTCCATTTCACACCTTTAATCTAAACATTACATGCACATACTTATGCACAAACTTACTACAACTTTCATTTGGACAATTCAACCTTCATTTTCATTCATTAGAAGTAAAAATAACTCAAGCTCAACAAGGGTTCATGGCTGCCCAAAATGAAGCAACATCACAAATCTCCAATAATTGTTTCAAACCATAATTTAAATTTTTCAATTTCAATCAATTCAAGTCCTATCACTTCCCATATATATACCCATATCAAACATCATCTTTAAACTCATCTACATCATTTAAACACATCAAAATCCCATGAATGTCTTGGCTGCTGAAATGAAGGGCTCACCAAATATACATTAATTTACTCAATTTCTTCACAAATCAACTCACCCAAAGCTCAAAACAAGATCTAATGAAAGAAAATGGGGAGATTAAGCACTAACCTCAACTTGGGCTTGATTAACTTCACCAAAACTCCTCTTTCTTACTTCCTACATGCTGCCCATGATGTGTAGAACAAGTTTAATGAAGGACTCTTGAAGAAATGATGGCTTGATCATAGGTGGATGAAAGCTTGTATTTTGGGCGGTCATGGATGAAGCTTAAAGCTCCAATTCGGCCATGGGAAGGGTGAGTAGAGAAGATGATGAAAAATGGGCAGATTAGTGTCCTTATGTGCCTCAAATAGTGCCACCTAACCCCACTAACTTAGATTAACATTTTAATAATCCAAAGTTTCATAATTCAATTTAATCCCCCCATATTTTCTCTAATTTTCATTACACATTTAATTTCCTTTTTCATGGGGTTCCCAAAATTTAATACTACTTATTTTTAATGGACATTTAGGTCAAAAGGCACCTCTAGATGTCAAATGACCAAAATACCCCACTTCGGGTTATATTCTTGATTTTTCGGTAACACTGATTTTTGTCTGTTTCTCGATTTTTTGTTTTTCTTTGTACTAATTTATTAATTTTTCTTTAATAATTCTAGTGTCAATTACAATTCAATAAATCTTTATTTATGTCTCAAAATTAATTTCCGAGGATTTCATGGTCCGGGTCAAGAACGCTTCCTAAGGCTACCCATCGCCGGTGCCATTGCTTAACTTAGCTTCAGTTTCTCTCTTTCATTTTTGTTTGATTTTTCTTGTATTTTATTTTTATTTATTTCATCATTATATGTCTGTTCACTATCACCGAAGTGTAGTTCCAGACATTCTAACTTGCCTGGACTGTTATTTGGCTACTAGAGCAACAGAACGTACAAAACACGTACAGTGGGGATGTTACATAAAGCCTTTCGCAGTACTGCTAAAACAATACCCTATTGGCATGCCAAACTATCCAATCTGACACACATGTCTAGGTAATACAAGGGCACATAATATCATTAAATATTAATATATTGTGTTTTATGACTTCATTAGTTCATGATAAATTTCATAATTTATACATTCATCATAATATTCATACATTCCTTACATCATTCATATTGATCATAATTCATAACAATGGTGTTCATATACCATTGTACTCAAAACATTCTTCCTTTCTCTTATAAAGAGAACTAATGTTTCATTCATATTTTCATGTGATTCATTTATTCATTACAATATTTACATGAATTCATAACTCATACAAGGTGTTATTATCTTATTTGTAATGGAAACATAAATCTTAATGTAAACCTCATCCCATTTATACTCAACAATCCATCTAGGTTAATTTCATTTCATATTCAAGTGGTATCACTCATGTTTTATTAGACCTACTAGTAATGGGAATACAAATCTTAACTATATACTCATATAACTTAAAGGTTCATTAAGTCATTTAGGTGAATTACTATTTATTCCAAGTAATCCATGAATGTTTCATGGATTTCAAATTTCATACCTTAATTTCTCTACCAATTTAGTTATTATACTTTGTGTCTTTGTATTACCATTCACTCAAATTGTTGACTTTTAATACATAATAAATTTATTGAACCTAAGTTCTCCAAGATACCACATTTTGCATTTTATTTTTGTTGGTATTGATTTCCAATACCATTTCAAAGCTTATCTTATATTATTCAAAATTTTTCAGATTTTATACCCTAGGTTTACTATTCCATTAGACATTTGTACAGTAGGAATTTGATAAAATTGTCTTCATGAAAGTTGTTCCTTATTGTATCTAGTTATATTTCCTTTTTTGAATCACTCCATTTGGAGTTTTGTAGCTCAAGTTATGGCCTAAATACCATAACTGGCCGAATTGGACAGAATCCGCACTCGGGCAAAACTAGTTCTCGCGCATTAGTGACCTAAGTTTGGTTGGCAATTTGACTAGGTTATGGTCAGAATTTGGATTTGTGTTCTTCAAGAAAGTTGTAGAGCTATGTCTCAGATTTCTTCTGGTAAAATTTCAGATCAATTGAACTTTTATACACTGAGTTATGACCATTTGAACAAACATTGTTCATTTGGTCATTTTCTAGGGACAGCATGTTGGTCACTCGGATTAGGGTAATTTTTAGGTCAACTTGGTTTGGTTTTCTGGGCAGGGTTTCTTCACCAAGGTTGTGCTATTATGTGTTTAGTTTCATGTCCAATTAGCCTTGCACCAATTGAACCTATGCAACTCCATTTATGGCTGCCCAAACCTGCTGGACTCATAATTAGTCTGCAAAGGCACACCGACAAAGATACATAACCTTAATTCTATTGGCACCATTCACTCAATTTCCTACTCAAACATGACCAAATGGTCACTAATTGACCATTACAACCTCTTTTCACCAATACTTAAACAAATGCAAATTTTGGTGCACAAACCCTAACTCCAACAATTTCAATTCTATATACAACAATCCATGAATTAAAAAGAAAAATCATGTTCAATGGCAGCCATACATAACTATTATGCAATCATATTGTTGAAACCCTAGGTACCCTAAGGCTGCCAAAATTTCATGGGGCGTTTATGCATCTTTAATTCATTTTTCATCAAAATTTCAACTTAACTCAACTTAAATTCATGCTTAGAAAAGAATGGAAGCAAGAAAATTAGCACTAACCTCTTGGATGAATTTTTACCCTTCACTTTCCTTCACTTTCTCCTCTTCTAATGGCTGCCTAAGTCTAGCTCTAGTGGTAAGAGAAATTTTTTGTGAAGAGAGGGTGAGGTTTTATGGTGAAATCAAGTGGGAATTAAAGCTTTTGTTGAGCATCAATGGAGGTGGAAGAAGAAATAGGTTTTCATTGGTTGGGAAAAGAAGAAAGAGCTGATTGTTTTCTTCAAATTTTCTGCCCATTTTATGCTTTTAATTAACTTTATAGATAGGTGTCACAATGTAATTGGGTAGGAGGGTTTAATGACATCATGTGATGTCAAAATTCAAATTTTCATCCATTTTCTTTTCTTTTCTTTTCTACTCATTTTCAGTTCAATTTTTAGCAATATTTATTTATATTTTAGATCATAATAATTATTTACTTAATCGACAAGTCGGTCAAAAATCATCTCCAAGACGAAATGACCAAAATGCCTCCGCTTGGCTTATTGAGCCAAAATCGTCTGCACTAATTGAAAATTTTTCTAAACCTTTTCTTGGCATTCTAATGCCATAGAAACCCCAATGACTCTTCTCTGGAGTCCCAAAAATTATTTCATGAATTTTCTCATGGGTTTAGGGCTTCTAGTTGCGCAGACCGCAACTTCCCATCTGGTTACCCATCGCTAGGCAATCGCTCACTTAACTTTGTTGTATTTTATTTCTAAAATTTTTCCTATATTTTCTTGTTAATATTTGAGTTAATTATGGTTCCTCACTTTAGTTTAAATTTTTTCCAGATGTTCTAGCCGTCCGCATCAACATCGGTCACCAAAACAATAGAATATACTAATTGCTACAGTTGAGGGTGTTACAATTATAGTCTGCTCACACATGTGAGACCTATGGCAAAATGCATGAGGGAGTATGTTTCAAGGCCATAGGAGCTGCCATAATTATGGAGGAACTGAAACTTCGCTAGGGATTGCACTAGTACATGTAGACCTATGCCTAACACCGCAGCAGTATGGTCGGGCTTTAGGTTCTACCTCAAAAGTTTCACACTTGCTAACAAAAGCAGAGGTAGGGTCGAGGCAAGACTACCACTAATTAGGTACGCTTAATCACCGAGCAGATTAGTGCACCGCCGAGTATATACCATGCGCCGAGAGATGAGGCAAAACTTCGATGTGGTGGCTAGTACATTATCTATCTTTGATCAAGATATATATGTATTGTTTGACCCTCGCTCTACTCATTCATATATTAGTGCTGAGTTGTTTTCTATACTACTATAAATTGGGTGAAAATGGATTATGATGTTTTCGTGACTATCCAATTAGGATAAGAGGTCAAGGAGAATATACTATATCTTGATTGTCCATTGGAGAATCAAGGCAACATATTTTTGTCCGATTTGATTGAGATGCCTTTCAAGCATTATGATGTTATTTTGGGCATTGATTGGCTATCCAGGCATCATGCTATGATTGACTGTAGTTTGAAGACATTCACTTTTGGCCTCCCTTTGTATATAGTTGTGGAGATACAATGGGAGAGATGGCTGTTGCCTTCTAATCTCATTTCAACTGCACTAGCTAAGAAGATGATTCAAAGGGGTGTGAGGTTTATTTGGCATATGTGGTAGACACACATATGGGGAGTTTAGATCTTAAGGATATCACTACAAAGGTGTGACTTTCCAAATGTTTTTGTAACACCCTACTTGCATAGCATGATATATTTCACTATTTCTGACCTGTATCACCTGCATAATTAAGAGAAGTAGAACCACCTCTAAGACACCTAGTTAAGCCTCAACATAAATAATCAAGAATTGTCAAATGGTTAAGTATAAATAAGAAAAACAGAACACAAGAAGTTAAATGAGCCGAGAGTCACAAATGATGGGTGACCTTCTCGAGAAGGATCATGAGGTCGATTTAAACTTGAATATTGAATCAGAAATGTGACGCCATGGTCCTTAGGACTATTGCAAACACAGTGGAAAAGAGAAAATCACAAAAGAATTGTTATGCAGGTCAAATAATTCCGCTGTGGATTCAAAGAAATATCGAACAACTTGCAAACCGGATCGAAATGAGGACAATTTGGTCAATTCACCCTAGAGTTGAATCCGACCTAACTGCCCAATAAAATCGGAAAAAAGAAAATTTCAGAATTAAGAATTAAATTAAAGAACTAAGGAAATATAAATGAAAAAAAAAAAAGGAAAAAAGAGAAAAAGTTGAAAAAGTTTATTACATCATGCATGACATCATGCATGATGTAATAAACTTAATAATTAAAAATTGAAACTATAAGATAATTAAAGAGTTATAATACATAAAAAAAAAAGAAGAAAAGAAAAACATTATTTAGTCTTCTCTCCCAACCAAGCCGGCACCTCTCTCCCTCACCACCATGTGTAACCACCATTGATGAATGCATCAAGCTTACATAACTTGATTTTAGCCTTCCAAAATAAACCCTAAGCCCTAAAAAGCTTCCAATCTGCACTAGAAAAGAAGATTGAGGGAGAAGAAGAAAAAAGAAAGTGAAAGAATTGGTGGATTGTAAATCTAAGAATTAAGGTTAGTGTTCTTTCTTCATTCTCTCTTTGAATTTATGTTTAAGTAGCTAAGTCACACTTGGAATTAACAAATAAGTGAATTAAATCAAGTATGTGGACTACCTACATGAATTTCGGCCTAGAGGTAGTGAACTAGGGTTGAGTGATTTTGATGCAAATAATGAAGTAGTTCATTGTAAATGAGTGTATAAGTACTAATTATGTATTTAGATCTCATCAAATGAGCTAAACATGAAAATTAGGGTTTTGGCATCTAGGGTTTGGCAGATAAAAATGTGAGAATTAGCCAAATGATGTGTTTGACCTTGTAGGATTTGAAAAATGGTCATGTGTGACCAATTGTGGTGTGTAGGAAGTGTTGGAATTAAGTTTGAATTCGGATTGCTTATGGTCATTCTACAGGCAGCATGACCAAGGTCCCTTTCAGGACCAAAACTAAAATTTACAGACCCAATTGGTGTGACACCAATTGAGAATGAAACTAGACACAAAATGGCACATTTTTAATTTAGGAATCATGCCCAAGAAGTTACCATAACTTAGTGAACAATTGGCCAAATCCGGATTAGGCAAACTGACCTGTACAAAAATGACCAAATGAACAGTATTTGTTCATTTGGCCATAACTTGGGCTAGGGAGGTCCAAATGAACTGAAATTTTACCAGTAGAAAGCTGAGACATAGACCTACAACTTTCATGAAGAACATAAGTCCAAATTATGCCCTTAACCATGTCATTTAGCCACCAAAAACTAGTGACCTAAAACTGCTGTAACCAAATTAGTGCCTAAAACTGAAGTTAGACTAACTGCCAACCATGTTCAAATGGCTATAAATTGAGCTACAAAACTCCATATGGAGTGATTCAAAAGGAAATAAATTAAGACAATAAGGAACAACTTTTATGAAGAAAACTTAGCCAAATTCTAGCAACAACATGACCAATGGAACAAAGGCAAAACAGACACCAAAATCAAAATTTGAAATTTTGCCTAAAATACTTAAAATTTAAGAAAAGAACTAAAACCAACAAATTAGTTAACCAAAATGTGGTATGTGGGTGAAATTAGAATTCCCATACCTATTACAACAGAAAGTCAACAAATTGACTTGAATAGTATCGTGAATAGTAACCTAAATACAAATTTTAAAGAACGCCAAGTTTAGCATATTAAAGCTAGGTATAAGCAAATTTGAATTTTTTTAGATTTATGATAATTTGTGATACTGAAACACCGTGAAACTATATGTTTTAGTGGAAAAGAGTACCAGAAAGAACTCGAGGCATCGAGTCAAGGCCAAGAGGTGACTCGTATAAGGTTTGTGCACAACATCAATATTCTTTAAAATTCATTTACAAAGTGCATGAAATGTGTATTATGCTTTGACTTAAATTATTGAAAGTTTACTTGTATATATTTGAAATGGCAGAAATGTTCAAGAAATTGCTAAGACAGTTTTGAAACCACGTTGTCATAACCATATATTTAAATGCCCGACTAGCATGACTAGTGGGGGAAATCAGTTTCGAATTTTGATTCCTTCTCTAGCTGAAGTGTTGAGGTGTATACCAATAGAAGAAGAAATTGAATGGATATCCATATATTGAGCTAACTAGCCTAATGATGTGACTTCTCATAAGCCTCCTGCTATTGAGATGATTATTGTTTCAATGGCATGATATAAATCGTGTTTTTATAAAATTTGTTTTGAGACTTTCAAATGAAATTGTTTGGATTAAAAGCTTATAAATCATGTTTTGTATTTATTTCTCATATTCGGCTTTTTGAATAAGTATGATTTAAATTCGCATAAACGTTATTTTAGTATGTTGTACACCATCGAAGTCATAATACTCAATGATGGTCGTTGTTGCCGAGATATAAAGACTAGAGGAGCAGCAGAGTGAGTTGCTGAGGATTGTCGAGCCACCTTCCCTGAAGTTCTATCGAGTATATTTTATACCCTAATTGTAATAATTATTTTGATGTATGTAAATGTATGTACAAGTAGAACTGGTCACGAGCAGTTGTATAAAGTTTGTAATAATATTATTTTGGATTTTTCTAATGTAAATTCTAGTTGGATGAATGTAATTTGTTTTAACTTTAATGAAAAATGAATGAAAGTATTTTGTTTTAATTTGAATGAAATCACTTAGTATTATTTTGGATGATATTAGAATTGGAAATTATTGATTTGAATTTTGGAATTTGAGAAATAATGTTAAAATTTGTTATGGTGGATATTGAAGTTGTTGAGTTGTGAGATAAATCATTGGAAGTGTTTTTTTTTTAGGTACTTGAAGAACTGCTTTATGAAAATATAGACAGATCATTGAAATTTTTCTAAAATTTGCGAAAAAATAAAAAGGGATAAAAATTTTAACTAGTTAACAAACTCTAATTAAATATTTTAATACCTATTAGAAAATGCTCACCACTTCTAAAAAGTAAGAAAATGATTTTAAAATCCCTTATAGGTTATTTAATGAGTTATTGGTAGGTGAAGTTCGGTAGTTCATTAGGTATTCTATGGGATCATGTTATGCCTTACAGAGGGGTAAGGTGTGACATGTTTTAGTGGTATCAAAGAAAATTTTTAAAGTATGTTTTAACTTGTGAATTTGTGTCTTTTCTTTGCTAAGTACAACTGCTCAATGTCCTTATTTGTTATATACAGTGCATTACATCATAAATATGAACTAACGGAGGGAATCTCCTTGCGTTATTTGTTCAGGAGATATCCTAACTCCAAACTAATATGGAAGAAGGGGATCACTCTGTTGAGCAATCTGTTGAAGCTGAGGCACAAAGGGAAGCCCTAACTCTATAAAATGTCAGTGGGTCAATGGCACCAGCCCCGCAAATGCCGCAGTTTCCTGCACAGTTCGCACAGTAGATGGCGGCAATGTTTCAACAAATGGCTGGGGGTATGCCTGCTCAAGCTCCACCCCAGACTACTGTGGTGCAACCCCAAGCTCCAGTCAAACAATATGATAAGTTATTGAAGTATGAGGCCACAAATTTAAGGGTACAGTAGACCCACTAGAGGCAGAGTAATGGTTGAAAAGAATGGACAGAGTATTCAAGAAATTGCACTGCCAAGATGAGCTGAAATTTGAATATTCGGTATCTTTGCTACAAGGGGATGCTTATGATTGGTGGAAGACCATCCCCACAAATTGGTCGAACCACCAAGATCGACTGGTTGACTTCATCAGAGAGTTTAGATAGAAATATGTCCCAGATGCATATGTAGATCAGAAACTATAAGAATTTCTAAGTTTGAAACAAGGCAATAGAACAATGGCAGAATATGAGGGGGAGTTCTCCTGCTTAAGCCACTATACTGTGAGTCTCCTTTCTACTAGCAAGGAAAGGTGCAAGAGATTTGAGAATGGTTTGAAGCCTAGTTTGAGGATGCAAGTAGTGGGATTCAGACACAGTAACTTCTCAAAGCTCATCTCTCAGGCACTTGAGTTGGAAAGAATTGAATCAGAAGTGACCCCAATAAAGAGAAATCAGAGAAGACTAAGAAAACAAAGAAAGATAAAGGTGAAAATCAATTAAACAAAGTCCCAGTGGTACATCTGGAAAAAAGAAGAAATTTGGGAGACCAAGCAGAGGTTGAGGTAAAAGGTTTGGAAGGGGCAGATTCTCTAGACAGAGACCCCTTAGATCTGGTTAGCAGTAGACCAGGGGTTCATATCCTGCCCGCCCCTATGAGGCTTGTGGCAAGATTCATGGGGGAGAATGCTATTGGGCAACAGGAGCTTGCTTTAACTTTGGAGGCAAGGGCCATCTTGCTAAAGACTGCACCAGTGCCCCTAGATTTGGTCTAGCTCCTACCACTGTATGGGTCTGCCTGCAGTCCCGCTATCGTGAGGTTCACAACCGGTTGGTAGAGGAAGAGGCAGAGGTAGAGGCAATGCTTCAGGCAGTCAGGGTACTATTGGCCAGTCAGCACAAGGAAGTGCTTCAGCCAGGGTTTATACGATGAGACAACGAGAAGAGGTTGAGACTTCTGATGTTGTAGCTAGTACAATCTCTATCTCTGATCAAGAAGTATTTGTGTTGTTTGATCCAGGTTCAACCTACTCATATGTTAGTGCTAGCATAGTCAGTTCACTTGCTGTTCCATGTGTCAAAATGGGTTTTGAAGTGCTAGTAACTAGTCCGTTAGGACAAGAGGTTCTGGTTAACAGAATCTATAGAGATTGTCCTTTGGTGATCCAAGGACATGTTTTTCTGTCAGATTTGATTGAAAATACCCTTTAAAGATTATGATATTATCTTGGGCATGGATTGGTTAGCCAAGCATCATGCCATGATTGACTGTAGATTGAAGACAATCACTTTTGGTCTCCCTCTGTACAGTGATGTGGTAATACATGGGGAGAGGCAGTTACTGCCATCAAACATCATTTCAAAGAAGACTAGCTGAAGGATGATCAAAAAGGGGTGTGAAGCATACTTGGCACATGTGATAGTCACCCAAGTGGGGAGTCCAGAGGAACATCCCTACGGTATGTGACTTTTCGGATGTGTTTCCTGATGAATTGCCAGGATTACATCCAAAAAGAGAAGTGCGGTTTGAGATTGATGTTATGCCTGGTGTGGACCCAATCTCCATAACATCATATAGAATGGCTCCAGCAGAACTGAAAGAGTTAAAAGTGCAGTTGCAAGAGTTGCTTGACAAGGGCTTTATCCGCCCTAGTGTGTCACCTTGGGGAGCGCCAGTGTTGTTTATTAAGAAGAAGGATGGCATTCTCTGCTTATATATTGACTACCAGCAGTTGAATAAGGTGACAATAAAGAATAGATATCCATTGCCCCGCATTGATGACTTGTTTGATCAGTTGAGGGGTGCAGCTGTGTTCTCCAAAATTGATCTGAGATCAGGTTATTATCAGCTGAAAGTACAAGAGTAGAGTATTCCTAAAACTGCCTTTAGAACCCGCTATGGCCATTATGAGTTCTTGGTCATACCATTCTGGTTAACTAATGCTTTGGCTGCTTTTATGGATCTGATGAACACTATCTTCAGACCATACCTTGATCAGTTTATTGTGGTATTCATAGATGATATATTGGTCTATTCGAGGAGTGCAAGAGCATGATAGACATCCATGGATTGTACTACGCACTTTGAGGAGAAAGCTTATACGCCAAATTGTCGAAGTGTGAATTTTGGCTAAAGGAAATATCCTTCTTGGGGCACGAGTATCGTGAGAGGGCATCAAGGTAAATCCAAGTAAGATAGAAGCTATCCTTACTGGAGGCCACCCAAAAATATCACTAAAATTTGTAGTTTTTGGTTTAGCCGATACTACCGTCGATTTGTGAAGGATTCTCCATGTTGGCATCTCCATTGACTAAGCTACTTCGAAAAGATGTGAAATTTCGGTGGACGGATAAATGCCAACAGAGTTTTGATGAATTGAAGAGGTTTTTGACTGAGGCTCCAGTCCTGATTTTACCTACCCCATGTAAAGAATACACAGTATATAGTGATGCTTCTTATAATGGGTTAGGTTGTGTACTGATGCAAGATCGGAATGTCATTGCTTATGCATCACACCGGCTGAAACCGCATGAGAGGAACTATCCGACACATGACTTAGAGCTTGCAGTTATTGTGTTCGCTTTTAAGATCTAGAGACACTATTTGTATGGGGAAAAGTGTTACATCTACACAGATCATAAGAGTTTAAAATATTTGGGCACTCAGAAAGAGTTGAATTTGAGACAAAGGAAATGGTTAGAGTTGATAAAAGACTATGCTTGTCTGATAGACTATCAACCAGGGAAAGCTAATGTGGTGGCTCACGCCTTAAGTCGCAAGACTGTGGCAAGTCTATGCGTTACTCCTTTGTCTATAGTACGTGAGTTGAGATCATTACATGCTAGCTTAGAGATTAATGATGAGGGGCAGACAGCAGTTGCATGGTATGTACAGCTAGTGTTGATTAATCAGATCAGAATAGTTGCTTAGAATGATCGTAAGTATCGTAAGTCGCTGAAAGAAGTCCGCAGGCAAAACCTGCAATCTCGATAAGAGATGACGATCAATCGCGCGACTAGGCAAAATGTGTGTGCCTAATGATGTTGATTTGAGGCAGATCATTTTGAAGGAAGCACATGAGTCTCCTTTGGCCATGCACCCTGGTGGCACAAAAATGTATAGAGGGCTAAAGGAGCATTACTGGTGGATGGGTATGAAAAGAGATGTGGTAAAATTTGTTTCCAAATGCCTAACTTGTCAAGAGCAAATGTAAAGTCAACAAATTGACTTAAATAGTGTCATGAATAGTAACCCCAAAATACAAATTTTAAAGAACGCCAAGTTTAGCATATTAAAGCTAGGTATAAGTAGATTTGAATTTATTTTAGATTTATGATAAGTTGTGATACTAAAACATCACAAACCGTGTGTTTCAAAGGGAAAAGAATATCAGGAAAGAACCCGAGGCATTGAGTCAAGGCCAAGAGGCGACTCGTATAAGGTTTGTGCACAACATCAATATTCTTTAAAATTCATTTACAAAGTGCATGAAATGTGTATTATGCTTTGACTTAAATTTTTGAAAGTTTACTTGTATATATTTGAAATGGCACTAAATGTTTAGTAAATTGCTAAGATGCTTTGAAACTACGTTGTTATGACCATATATTTGAATGCCTCACTAGCATGACTAGTGGGGAAATCATTGAATTTGATTCCTTCTCCGGTCAAGTGTTGAGGTGTGTGCCAAAGAGAAGAAGAAATTGAATGGATATCCATATATTTGAGCTAGCTAGCCTTGTGATGTGACTTCTCATAAGCCTCTGGCTATTGAGATGATTATTGTTTCGAATGGCATGATATAACTGTGTGTTTTTATGAAATTTGTTTTAAGACATTCGAAATGAAATTGTTTGGATTAAAAGCTTATAAATCATGTTTTGTATTTATTTCTTATTTTCAATTCAATTTTTGAATAAGTATGATTTAAATTTTGCATAAAGGTTATTTTAGTATGTTGTGCACCATTGAGTCATAGTACTCAGCGATGGTTATTGCTGTCATAGATATTGAGACTAGAGGAGCAAAGCAGAGTGAGTCGAGGATTGTAGAGCCACCTTCCTGGAAGTTCTACCTGCATATTTTATACCCATGATTATAATAATTATTTTGATGTATGTAAATGTATGTACATGTAGAATTGGTCATGAGCAGTTGTAAAAAGTTTGTAATAATATTAGTTTGGATTTTTTTTTCTAATGTAAATTCTGGTTGGATGAATGTAATTTGTTTTAACTTTAATAAAAAATGAATGAAAGTATTTTGTTTTAATTTGAATGAAATTACTTAGTATTATTTTGGATGATATTTGAATTGGAAATTATTGATTTGAATTTTGGAATTTGAGAAATGATGTTGAAATTTGTTGTGGTGGATGTTGAAGTTGTTGAGTTAATGAGATAAATCATTGGAAGTGTTTTTTTCCAGGTATTTGAAGAACTGTTTTATCAAAATATAGATGGCATCACTAAATTTTTCTAAAATTTGCAGAAAAGTAAAAAGGGACAAAAATTTTAACTAGTTTTCAAACTCTAATTAGATGTTTTAATACTTATTAGAAAATGCTTACCACTTCTAAAAAGTAAAAAAATGATTTTAAAATCCCTTGTAAGATACTTAATAAATTATCGGTAGGTGAATTTCGGTAGTTCATTAGGTATTCTACGGGATCATGTTATGCCTTACAGAGGGGTAAGGTGTGACAGTTTTTCCTGATGAATTACCAGAATTGCCCCCAATTAGAGTAATGTAGTTTGAGATTAAGGTTATGCCTGAAGTGGAGCCAATATCCATCACTCCATATAGGATAGCGCCTGCAGAATTGAAAGAATTAAAGGTGCAATTACCAGAATTGCTTGATAAAGGTTCATACACCCTAGTGTGTCACCATGGGGAGTGCCAGTGTTGTTTGTTAAAAAGAAAGATGGTACTCTTCGTCTGTGCATAGATTACAGACAACTAAACATGGTAAGAGTAAAGAATAGATATCCTCTTCCCAGGATTGATGATTTGTTTGATCAGTTAAAGATGCAACTGTGTTCTCAAAAATAGATTTGAGATCGTAGTACTATCAACTGAGAGTACAGGAGCAAAGTATTCCAAAAACTGCTTTCAGGACTCGATATGGCCATTATGAATTTTTGGTAATGCCATTCGGGTTGACCAATGCTTCAGCTGCATTTATGAGCCTGATGAACACCATCTTTCGACCATATCTTGATCAGTTTCTGGTAGTGTTTATTGATGATATTTTGGTGTATTCGAAGAATGTGGAAGAATATAATAAACACTTGAGAATTGTATTACAGATCTTGAGGGAGAAGCAGTTGTATGCCAAATTGTCCAAGTGTGAGTTTTGGGTAAAGGAGATTTCCTTTTTAGGGCATATGGTGTTGGCAGAGGGAATTAAAGTGGATCTTAGTAAGGTGGAAGCTATCCTTAATTGAATGTTATAGAAGTTTGCAGTTTCCTTGGTTTAGCTGGATATTATCGTAGATTTGTGAAAGGGTTTTCTATGTTGGCATCTCTATTGACTAAGTTGCTACAAAAAGATGTAAAATTTCAATGGACTAACTAGTGCCAGGAGAGCTTTGATAAGCTAAAATGGTGTTTGACTGAAGCTCCAATCTTAACTTTACTTACACTAGGTAAAGAGTATACTATTTACAGTGATGCTTCTTATAATGGACTAAGCTGTGTGTTGATGCAGGATAAGAATGTCATTGCCTATGCTTCACACCAGCTTAAGCCACGTGCGAGGAATTGTCCCACCCATGATTTGGAGCTTGCAGCAGTTGTCTTTGCTCTTAAAATTTGGAGACATTACTTTTTTAGGGAAAGATGTTACATTTTTACAGTTCATAAAAGCTTGAAATATTTGGGCACTTAGAAGGAACTGAATACTGTAGACGGTTAAGGGGTGTCACATTTAGTGGTATCAGAGCATCGGTTTAGGCGTTTCTGGGCCTAGATAGAGTGCAGACCATTGCATTGCATTTGTAAGTGTTGAGGTGACCGATGCAGATCTTGTTTTCTTATTTTGATTAGATATGGATCCCGCTTCAAAGAGCAGCTTGATGAAGAGGTGGAGAGTCGTGCTCACGCAGGTCAATCAAGAGACATAGGAGAATCGCCCACCAAGACCGAGGCACCTGCCCAACCTCAGTTTGCACTATTCCAGCAAATGATCGAATTCTACCGGCAAATGATGGCGGCAAGACTACCACCGCAACCACAGCCACAACCTCCACCAGCACCACAGAAGTCCCATTTAGAGAAACTGCAAAAACATGGGGCTGTGGATTTCTTCGGGAAGAGGGAGGATGATCCCATGACAGTAGAAAACTAGTTGGATAGAATAATCAGAGTGCTGAAATAGCTTAATTGCACCCCCGAGCAGAACCTGGAGGGTGTTGTGTCCCTACTTCAGGATGATGCATATCAGTGGTGGGACACAGTAACCAGTGAGGTGCAATCAGAACAAATCACCTGGGAATTCTTCCTCAAAGAGTTCAGGAAGAAATATGTCAGTAAAGCGTATTTAGAAGAGAGAAGAAGAGAATTTATCAGTCTGAGACAAAGGCAACTATCAGTGGTAGAGTATGAGCAAGAATTCATCAGACTAAGCTGGTATGGGAGGGAGATAGTCCATACAGAGGTAGAAAGGTGCAGAAGGTTTAAAGAAGGGCTCAATGACAATATCAAAGTCATTATAACAGCATTGGAGATCACAAATTTTGCCAAATTAGTAGATGCTGTATCGAAAGTAGAAAGGGTTCGAATAAATGAGCAAACTAGAAGGGAAAGAGGGGTCCAGGTCAATCCAGTTCATTTTCTACTCCCACTAAGAAGAGTAAAGGTCCTCCTACTCAGATGTTCAGGACAACCACAAGGTCGTGGTCACCCTAGGGGCCTGCACCACGCTCACACCTAGGAGAGGCCACCCACACTATCGCTGGGCGCTCTCTAGGGATGGTGTTTAAGGACCAGCCCCAAAGATCTTCTCGCCTGGCCCATACTGCTAGAAGTGGCACAAGGGGGATCATGGCAAGTGATCGTACATGCTTACGGTGTTGATCTAGAGAACATCAAATCAAGAATTGTCTGAAGAGGACTACTATAGCTACTCCAAAGATAAGCAGATGCACCGCTCCTACACCAAAATGGGGTAGGAAGCCCAAGAACTGAGGTAGCTGGTCCATCATTGAGGTCCAGCATCCGAATCAACCGAGAGGCCAGAGGCTAGAGTACCGCGAGCCTATGCCATCGTGAGCTCGTGAGGAGCAAGATGCCCTGATGTCATCAGGGGTACATTTCCTCTCTACAACACTTTTGTGCATGCCTTGGTGGATCCAGGATCACTCATTCATACATCTGCATCAAACTACCCATAGAGAGGGGAGTTCCAGTAGAGGAGAGTGATCAAGACATTCTAGTCACAAATCCACTAGGCCACAGTGTGGTAGTGAATAAGGTGTATAAAGGTTGCCCATTGAGGATTCAAGGGTATGAATTCTCGGCAGACCTAATAGAATTACCCTTTCATGAGTTTGACGTGATTTTGGGAATGGACTGGTTATCACATCATCAGGCAATAGTTGATTGCAAATTGAAGAGGATTTCTCTAAAAACTTCTAAGGGCAATGAGATTATCATAGTGGTGAAAGGATAGATTTCCTATCCAATGTTATCTCAGCCACAGTTGTAAGAAGATTAATGAGAAAAGGCTGTGAAGCTTACCTAGCACACGTGGTTGATACTAGGTAGGCTAAGCTGAACCTGCGTGATATACCCATAGTAAGAGACTTCCCATATGTGTTTTATGAAGAATTGCCTGGTTTACCACCAGAAAGGGAAGTCGAGTTTGCTATTGAGATAATGCCGGGTACAACACCAATTTCTATTGCTCCTTATAGGATGGCACCCATTGAATTGAGAGAGTTGAAAATTCAGTTACAAGAGTTGCTTGATAAGGGGTTCATACACCCCAGTGTGTCACCATGAGGAGCTCCGGTGCTATTTGTGAAGAAGAAGGATGGAACCTTGAGATTTTGTATTGATTACCGACAGTTGAACAAAGTAACTGTGAAGAATAAATATCCGCTGCCTGCACTGATGATCCGCTTGATCGCTTAGAGGAGCCGTGTATTTTCAAAAATTGATCTCGCATCAAGGTATCATCGCTAAGGGTAAAGGATGCAGATGTGTCAAAATCGCATTCAAACCCAAGATGGGCATTATGAATTTCTAGTGATGCTTTGGGTTAACAAATGCACTAGCAAAGATTTATGGACCTTATGAACTGTATCTTTCATCCATATTTAGATCGGTTTGCAAAGGGTCTTTATTGATGATATTCGTGTATTCCAAGACCAAGGAAGAACATGATGAACATTTGAGGATTGTTCAAACTCGCGAGAGAAGAAGTCAGATGCTGTCGCCCAAGTGTGACTTCTGGATGAGTGAAATCTCTTTCCTTGGACACGTAGTATCAGCAGAAGGGATTAGAGTGGATCCCAAAAAGATAAAAGCAGTGATGGAATGGATGTAACACCCCTATGTTCGGTAGTGCGTTCATCGCTCCAAAGGGACTCAGGTTGTCAAGACAGCTAGGATGCCTAGAACTACACTTTGTTATGAGTGAGGAGACATAAAATAATGAAATACAAGAAAATAAAATACAAGAAAAACAAAGGAAAAATAATAGCAAAGAAATGTAACCAAGTTAAGCGAGCCGAGAACCCTAGCGATGGTGATCAGACGGAAGTCACTACGTGGACCGCTGACTAGCTCTGGATCATGGGAACCCCGAAAATATTTATAAGACTTAAAGAGACATCAATTGAAGTATAAATATCATTAGAAATATCAAAGAAAAATTAAATAATTAGTACAAAGAAAAGTGAGAAATCGAAAAACAGACAAAACCCAGTGTTACCGAAAAATCGGGAATGCAACCCGAACAGGGGCATTATGGTCAATCGACATCCCAAATTGTATTTTGACCTAAATATCCATTAAAAATAAATAATATTACACTTGGAAAATATAATGAAAAATTTAATTGGTAGTATATAAAGTAAGTAGCAAAAATTATGGGTTTAATGTGAGATAAATGAAAGTTAAACATAAAATATATTTGATTTGGTGTAAGTGGACCACTTAGGATTATAATATGTGTTTAGTGGGCAGAATTGCTTCACTAAACACTTCATCTTCCTCACTTGGTTCAGCCATGCCGAAATGAAGAAGTGAAAAGCTCCCATGGCCGCCACCTTTAAAGCTTAACAATCCCATGATCAAGCCTCCTTTTCCCACACCTATCTTCATTAAAATTTATCCCCACTTCACAAGGAAGAAGTAGATACCAATATTAAGAAGTTTTAGTGAAGATTAAGCAAGTCCCAACAATAGGTAAGTTTGAGTTTTTGAATATTTCTTTGTTAAAGTTTGAAAACATGTTATGGGTGTTTGCTTTGTGAAGAAATTTTTAAGTTTTGAGGAGTTATTGATATATCCAGTTTGGACAGCCATGGAGTTGTATATTTGATGATTTATTCTTACATATATTTGATGGGAAATTATGTTGAGTAGGGTAATTAATGTCCTAGTAAGTTATTTCCATGTATATGTGGTGATTGTGCAATTGGGATTGAAGTTGACAAAATTATGGACACTTTGGCAATGTGAAGCATTTCGACAGCCTTCAGGCTTCTTGTTGAGTGTTTAAATTCATGAAGATATTGGGTAAATTGTGACATTGAGGATTGATGAATATGTATGTAAATTGGTTGTGGAAATTGTATGTAACAATTAGGAGTGTTTATTTGTATTTATGGTTGTATTTGGACTTTGTGAATTAGAGTTTCATTTGGTATATTGAAGATAATTGTATTCTTCCCAAAGTGACTTTAAAGTGAAGTGATATATGGTTTTGGTAATGTACCAAATCAGAATTGGTAAGAGAGATGGACTTATAGCAAGGTAATGTGTAATTGCTAGATGTTTAAGTAATGTATTTAAGGACAGTGTGCATTTCAGCCTATAACTCTAATATGTAACTCCAATTGGTATAAGACCAATTGAGGTGAAACTAGGCACAAAATGTGCCAACTTTCATGAAGGAAACATACCAAAATTCTGCTTGCAAGGTAGCTTGAAAATGACCAATCCGGATTAAGTACAATTGAGACCTGAAAATTGACCAATTGGGCAGCAGTTAGTGTTTAGGCCATAACTCACTCAAAACAGGTTCAATTGACCTGAAATTTTAACCATGAATAGTTAAGACCCATATCTACAAGTCTTATGAAGACACCAAAGCCCAGAAATGACCATAAGCAAGTCAAACAGCTTGCACAAGTTCGGGTCCAAAAACTGGCCGAACCAAAGTTGACCTAAATTGACCAAATTTGATGCCATTTGACCAGCAATAGTAAAATGACCATAACTTGGTCTACATAAGTCAGAATGACCTAAAATTTCTCCCCGCATTTCGTAAGACATAGATCTACAAGTTTGTAGTTTTGACCGAAACCCGAAAACTGAGGGAACTAGGTCTTCCAGCTAGGTTAAACTAGTATCCCAGAATCCAGCAAGTTGCAATAAAATGCACTAAACAAGGAAATGAAATTGGTAACGAGTACCAACCCTAAAACACTATCGAATGTGACATATTAATAACACTAAAACCTAATTTACCTAGAACGCATCGAGGGTCGGTATATTAGGTGATTAAGCAAATAATAGCTCTCAAAGTGAATTACTTATCAAGCATTATCGATAGAGACATTTTTAATTTAGTACTGAAACACTTCAAATTATGTTTCTTAGTTAGTAAAGACTCAGGGAAAGGGAAGGAAACACTGAGTCCAGACCAGGAGACAGTTATTAGAGGTTTGTGCACAATAACTATTTCTTTTGAATTTTTCAATTGAAATGAATTATGACTATTTGTACATTATTGTTTTAAATTGCGGAAATGTGTTTGAATGGATATTTATTACTTGAAAAGCATTGTAAATGGTTTGAAACTGTGTAAAATTGTTTGAATGATATTGATGGATACTTATTGATTGAAAAGCATTGGAAATGGTTTGAAACCACAGCTATCATGTATATTGATTGTATTCTCACTAGCTTGTCTAGGGGACGAATTGAATTCTCTCAAGCTAAAGTGTTGAGGTGTGTGCCTGTTGAGGACGAATTGGATGAGTACTCATATTTTTGCTAGCTAGCTATGTTATTCCTCATTAGTCATCGACTTTTGGGATGAATTGAATACCTTATTAGCCATCGGCTTTTGGGACGAATTGAACTTTGGAACATGATTAAGCTGTGTGTGATTTATTGATTTGTATTATGAGATTGTGAAATGGAGTTAAATCCTTATTGACATTCACTGTCTTTTGAAGCTAACAATGTTTTGATCTCTGAGATTTATTGTGATATTGTGTTAAATTCCTTCTGACACTCATTGTCTTGAATTTAACTATGATTTTACATATCCATCATTTAAATGATTTATGAACTGTGATTTAAGTTGTATTCGGTTAATGTTGTGCACCACCGAGACATTGTCTCAGCGATAGCTTTTTATTGTTGTCACACAGATGTATGCATGTAGTGGCAAGACTAGGCTGCTAGGCACCACAATACTGAGGAGGCAACTTGGGAAAGTGAAGAGATGATGAGGCAACAGTTTCCTCAACTGTTTGAATCAAGTAAATTTTGCGAATGAAATTTTTATTAGAGGGGAAGAGTTGTAACATCCTCACTTTAGCTAGTCTGTACAGTCTACTGTTTAGGTGACCAATGTCAGTTTGGGCAGCTAGAATGTTTGAAATTATAAATAGCTAGAGTGAGGAGTTATAAAGAAACCAAATAATGCTCATAAAAATCAAGGAAAATTTTTAGGAACCAAATACACTAAGGTTAAACGAGTCGAAACCCCAGGGATGAGTAACCCGAAGGGGAAGTGATGGTGAAGGCCATTAGCAACCCTAGACCAGGGGAAAACTTCATGAAATAATTTTTGGGACCTCAGGGAAGGATTATTGGGGTTCCAATGACAATAAATGTTAAGAAAACACAAGGAAAATTTAATCAATCAGTAACCACAATTTTGGCTCGTTAAGCCAAACGGAGGACATTTTGGTCATTTTGTCTTCAGAGATGATTTTTGACCAACTTGTCCATTTATGCAAATGAATTATATGACATAAAATATAAACAAATATTGATGAAAAATTATTTAAAAATGAATAGACAAGAAAAGGATAGAAAATGAGAAAAATGAGGATTATGACATCATTATGATGTCATTATTATTCTCCCACCCAATCAAAATGTTGACACATGGTACTAATTTGTTTAAAAAGACTTAATGGGCAAAAAAGAAAAGAAAATAAAAATTAGAAAGCTCTTGCATCTTCTTCTTGCCGTCCTACCTCTCTCCCATGCCCACCATTTTGAAGTTAACCAAAGCTTGATTTTCTTGGTTCTCACCCATTAAAACCTAAGTTTCCCAACACAAAAACTTGTTCTTTTATCTTGGTGAATATTTTGGGAGCAAAAAGAAGTGAAAAAGAAGAACCCTAGCAAGTTTGAATTTCACCCATTAGAGGTTAGTGACTTAACTTGCTTTTTTCTTTCAAATTATATTGAAGGAGTGTGAATGAGTGTAAAATTTAAAAGAAATTTAATAAATACCATGTGTATTCCCATCCTCATTTTCGCAGCCTTGGATGGGGTAAGGTCTTGATGATTTTCATGGAGCTAAAATGGTAGTATGGCTGCCTTAGTACAAATCTCTTAAGTATAGTAATGAAATGCAAATTAAAATGCATGGTTTGAGATAGTTGAGTTAGGGTTTGGGATGAAATTGATACTTTGATCATATAATGGTGAAAGTAGGTTTTAATGGTCAATTATTGACCATTTGGCTATGTGTGAATCAGAAATGAAGTAGTTTGTCTAGTGGGAATTGAGGTTAGTGTGGCTGCCCTTGGTGACCTGCAGGACTGGGCATGAGTCTAGCAGGTTTGGGCAGCAATAAATGGAGTTGTAGGGGTTCAATTGGTGCAAGGCCAATTGGACATGAAACTAGACACATAATGGCACAACTTTGGTGAAGAAACTATGCCCATAAACCAAATCAAGTTGACTGAAAGATTGCCCTAATCTGGTGACTGCATTCTCGCTCAAGCGTAATGACCAAATGAATAGTGTTTATTTATTTGGTCATAACTCAGTGTAGAAAGGTGCAATTGACCTGAAATTTTACCAAAAATAAGCTGAGATATAGACCTACAATTTTTGTGAGGAAACCTAACCCAAATTATGACTATAACATATTCAAAAAGTGACTCGCAAATACTACTCAAAATACTATAGATTTGGTCAGTCCAAAAATTCTGGAAAATTTATAATCCGGCCAGTTGTGGTTTTTGGGCCATAACTTGAGCTACAAAACTCCAAATGGAGTAATTCAAAAAAATAAATGTAACTAGACAAAATAAGGAACAACTTTCATGTTGACCACTTTGCCAAATTCCCACTGCAAAAATGACTAATGGAACAGTAAACACAAAGCTTAAAATCTGAAAATTTTGAACAATCAACATTAAGCTTAGAAATGGTATTGGCAACCAATACCAACAATTTTAGAATGCAAAATGTGGTATGTTGAGAGTATTAAAACCAATGTACCTATTGTCCATGTAAAAGTCAACATTTTTGTTAACCAATGAATTAAATAGTAACACCTAAACTTGAATTTCAAGAATTATATAATTTAAGAGTGTAACATGTCCTAGTACACCTAGCAAGATTGGTTTGGATAGGTTGGCATGCCAATAGGGTTCTGTTAGCAGTACTGCATATGGCTTCATGCCATTCTGTGTTTTATGGCCTCACGTGCCATTCTGTGACATAATAGCCATTGGCTATGTTGATTGAGTTGTTATATTCGGGTTTTATCCCTGATAATTATTACAGCTTATTAGCTGTTCTGTTGCACACCAGGAGACACATTGTGACCGATGGTGTGATAGTCTGAGGTACTTAGTACCCAAAGGCCGGCCATCGCCATTTATCTAGTCCAGTCGACTAGTATAGGTTACTCGGGCAATGATAATAAATCTTACCAATTTTTAATCGAACAATACTGCAATAAATATCAGAAATTAAGTCTACCAAAGATGTAAACATACATTCTGCACATTTACTTTATTTTAGTTATTTTATTTTATATTGTCACCACTAAGCAAAATTGCTTAGCGCGTTGCTTTTGCCACGCGCAGGTACTGGAGACATAACTGGAGAGCCCAACAGACATCAGACCGGGTGAACTTTCAGAGCTGCATACTAAGTCCAGAGTCACCACACACCTGCAGTGCACTTGGTAGGACATTAAGACTTTGGGTGGCATTTTGTATTTTGCATTTTGTATTAGTTTTGGATTGTAATTACAAACTCTTGAACTTATGTGATAATGTAAAAATACAAAATTTTATGTTATTGAAATTTTCTGTATATTATGTTCAAATAGAAATGTTGAGAAATATTCATGAATGTGCTTCAAGTGATGATGTGAATAGAAAAATTCTGAAAATAGTGTTGAGATTTTGAGATTGAGTTAAGATGTGTGCATAATGGGGTTCTAGATTTGAAAATTATATTGGAAGTGTCTTTTAAACAGGTTCAGAAGAACTGTTTTTCCAATTTATGGTTAGCACTCTACCGGATTTTCTATACAATTTGCGGAATAATTTAGATTAATCAAAATTATAGATAAATGAGTTTAAAAAGGGTAACTTGTAATGGAAATATGATTTGGTGCTTCGGCACACTGTGTGGCATATCTTACTCAGCTACACTGTAGACGGATAAGGTGTGTCACATGGCTCCACAATCCTTAGCACCACCGCCGCTTCCTCTAGTATCTATATCCGTGATAAAGAATAACAACCATTGCCGAGTACTATAACTCGTTGATGCACAACATACTAAAATAATCTTTATGGAATTGAAATCATACTTATTCAAAAATTAAACGAACATGAGCAATAAATTCAAAACATCACTTATAAAATTTTAACCCAAATAATTTCATTTTGAAAGTCTCAAAACAAAATTCATAAAGACACACAGTTATATTATGCCATTCGAAACATATTAATCTCAATAGCCAGAGGCTTATGAGAAGTCACATCACAAGGCTAGCTAGCTCAAATATATGGGAACCCATTCTTTTTCTTCTTCTTCTGGCACACACCTCAACACTTTAGCTAGAGAAGGAATCAAAATTCGAAACTGATTTCCCCCACTAGTCATACTAGTGAGGAATTCAAATATTTGTTCATGACACTGTGGTTTCAAAATTATCTTAACAATTTATTAAACATTTATTGCCATTTTAAACACAAACAAGTAACCTTTCAACAATTTAAATCAAAAGTATAATAAACATTTTAAGACAATGGTGTCACAAAGTAATACTTCAATTCATTCAAAACAATGTGCAGAAGAAAATTTACATAAATTCTATGTTGTGCACAAACATTATACGAGTCGCCTCTTGGCCTTGACTTGGCACATCGGGTTCTTTCCCGGTATTCCTTTCCACTGAAACACACAGTTTCATAGTGTTTCAGTATCACAATTTATCATAACTCTAAAAATAAATTAAAATCCACTTATGCCAAGCTTTAATATGCTAAACTTGACGTTCTTTAAAATTTGTGTTTCGGGGTTACTATTCACGATACTATTCAAGTCAATTTACTGACTTTCTAAGGCTTAATAGGTATGGGAATTCTAATTTCACCCACATACCATATTTTGGTTACCAAATTTGTTGGTATTAGTTGTTTTCTCAAATTTTAAGTCATTTAGGCAAAATTGTAAATTTTCAGTTTTGGTGTCCTATTTTGAACTGTTCCATTGGTCATATTGCTGTTAGAATTTGGCTAATCTTCCTTCATAGAAATTGTTCCTTATTGTCTTAACTTTATTTCTCTTTTTGAATCACTCCAATTGGAGTTTTTTAGCTCAAGTTATGGCCATTTGAACATGGCTAGCCAGATTAGTCTAACACAGATTTTCTGGGCACTAATTTGGTTCTGGCAGTTTTATGTCGCTAACTTTGGGTGGCTAAATGACTTGGTTAAGGGAATAATTTGGGTTTGTGTTCTTCATGAAAGTTGTAGGACTATGTCTCAGCTTTCTATTGGTAAATTTCAGGTTATTTGGACCTGCTTAGCCCAAGTTATGGCCAAATGAACAATGAACAATGTTCATTTGGTCATTTTTGTACGGGGCAAAACACCCAATTCCAGATTTGGTCAATTTATTCACTAGGTTTTGGTCACTTTCTGGGCATGATTCCTAAATAAAAAATGTGCCATTTTGTGTCTAGTTTGATTCCCAATTTTCCTCATGCCAATTGGGTTTGTAAATTTTCAGTTTTTGTCCCTGAAATGGACCTTGGTCATGCTGCCTGTAGAATGTCCATAACCAATCCGAATTTCCATTTGCTTCCAACACACCACAATTGGTCATACATGACCAATTTTCAGCTCAAACAAGGTCAAACACACCATTTAACCAATTCTCAAAATTTTATCTCCAAAACCCTAACTCACAAATTGTTACATTTTACTAAATCAAAGCATATAAACATAATCACTCAAGTCCTTCAAGCTCATATTCACCTTTAAATCAATCAAACTCATGCAAATCATACCCCACATAGGCTGGCCAAATTTCCCTTTGGTCCTCCAAAGATGTTTTCTTTTGATTTTTAAGTTGAGTTCTAAATTAGTTAAACTACAAACACTGGTAGGACAAGACCTGGTGAAACAGACTGAGGAGAAAGTGAAGATAATCAAAGCTAATTTGAAGGTTGCCTTAGATAGACAAAAATCTTATGCCGACTTGAAGAGAAAAGAGATAGAATATGCAGTTATGACAAAGTGTTTCTCAAAGTCTCACCGTAGAAGAAAGTATTGAGATTTGGGAGAAAGGGTGTTAAGCCCTAGGTTCATTGGCCCATATGAAGTCATTGAACGTGGGGACCAAAGTGGCTCATCGGCTAGCTTTACCACCGTAATCGGATAAAGTCCATAATGTATTCCATGTTTCTATGTCGAGAAGATATCGCTGCACTTTCACATGTCATCTCCATGGAAGAGATTGAAATCCAACAGGACTAGACATATGCAGAAAAACCCATATGGATCCTAGCTCGGGAAGTGAAGGAACTGAGAAATAAACAAATTTCACTGGTGAAAGTAATTTGGAGGCACCACAATATTGAGGAGGCAGCTTGGGAAAGTGAAGAGATGATGAGGCAACAGTTTCCTCAACTGTTTGAATCAAGTAAATTTCGAGAATGAAATTTTTATTAGAGGGGAAGAGTTGTAACATCCTCACTTTAGCTAGTCTGTACAGTCTACTGTTTAGGTGACCAATGTCAGTCTGGGCAGCTAGAATGTTTGAAATTATAAATAGACTAGAGTGAGGAGTTATAAAGAAACCAAATAATGCTCATAAAAATCAAGGAAAATTTTTAGGAACCAAATACACTAAGGTTAAACGAGTCGAAACCCCAGGGATGAGTAACCCGAAGGGGAAGTGATGGTGAAGGCCATTAGCAACCCTAGACCAGGGGAAAACTTCATGAAATAATTTTTGGGACCTCAGGGAAGGATTATTGGGGTTCCAATGACAATAAATGTTAAGAAAGCACAAGGAAAATTTAATCAATTAGTAACCACAATTTTGGCTCGTTAAGCCAAACAGAGGATATTTTGGTCATTTTGTCTTCAGAGATGATTTTTGACCAACTTGTCTATTTATGCAAATGAATTATATGACATAAAATATAAACAAATATTGATGAAAAATTATTTAAAAATGAATAGACAAGAAAAGGATAGAAAATGAGAAAAATGAGGATTATGACATCATTATGATGTCATTATTATTCTCCCACCCAATCAAATGTTGACACATGGTACTAATTTGTTTAAAAAGACTTAATGGGCAAAAAAGAAAAGAAAATAAAAATTAGAAAGCTCTTGCATCTTCTTCTTGCCGTCCTACCTCTCTCCCATGCCCACCATTTTGAAGTTAACCAAAGCTTGATTTTCTTGGTTCTCACCCATTAAAACCTAAGTTTCCCAACACAAAAACTTGTTCTTTTATCTTGGTGAATCTTTTGGGAGCAAAAAGAAGTGAAAAAGAAGAACCCTAGCAAGTTTGAATTTCACTCCATTAGAGGTTAGTGACTTAACTTGCTTTTTTTCTTTCAAATTATATTGAAGGAGTGTGAATGAGTGTAAAATTTCAAAGAAATTTAATAAATACCATGTGTATGCCCATCCTTCATTTTCGGCAGCCTTGGATGGGGTAAGGTCTTGATGATTTTCATGGAGCTAAAATGGTAGTATGGCTGCCCTTAGTACAAATCTCTTAAGTAGAGTAATGAAATGCAAATTAAAATGCATGGTTTGAGATAGTTGAGTTAGGGTTTGGGATGAAATTGAGACTTTGATCATATAATGGTGAAAGTAGGTTTTAATGGTCAATTATTGACCATTTGGCTATGTGTGAATCAGAAATGAAGTAGTTTGTCTAGTGGGAATTGAGGTTAGTGTGGCTGCCCTTGGTGACCTGCAGGACTGGGCATGAGTCTAGCAGGTTTGGGCAGTAATAACTGGAGTTGTAGAGGTTCAATTGGTGCAAGGCCAATTGGACATGAAACTAGACACATAATGGCACAACTTTGGTGAAGAAACTATGCCCATAAAACCAAATCAAATTGACTGAAAGATTGCCCTAATCTGGGTGACCTGCATTCTGCTTGGGCAAAATGACCAAATGAATAGTGTTTATTTATTTAGTCAAAACTCAGTGTAGAAAGGTCCAATTGACCTGAAATTTTGCCCAAAATAAGCTGAGATATAGACCTACAATTTTTGCGAGGAAACCTAACCCAAATTATGACTATAGCATATTCAAAAAGTGACTTGCAGTCACTACTCAAAATACTATAGATTTGGTCAGTCCAAAAATTCTGGAAAATTTATAATCTGGCCAGTTATGGTTTTTGGGCCATAACTTGAGTTACAAAACTCCAAATGGAGTGATTCAAAAAAATAAATGTAACTAGACAAAATAAGGAACAACTTTCATGTTGACCACTTTACCAAATTCCCACTGCAAAAATGACTAATGGAACAGTAAACACAAAGCTTAAAATTTGAAAATTTTGAACAATCAACATTAAGCTTAGAAATGGTATTGGCAACCAATACCAACAATTTTAGAATGAAAAATGTGGTATGTTGAGAGTATTAAAACCAATGTACCTATTGTCCATGTAAAAGTCAATATTTTTGTTAACTAATGAATTAAATAGTAACACCTAAACTTGAATTTCAAGAATTGTATAATTTAAAAGTGTAACATGTCCTAGTACACCTAGCAAGAATGGTTTGGATAGGTTGGCATGCCAATAGGGTTCTGTTAGCAGTACTGCATATGGCTTCATGCCATTCTGTGTTTTATGGCCTCACGTGCCATTCTGTGACATAATAGCCATTGGCTATGTTGATTGAGTTGTTATATTCAGGTTTTATCCCTGATAATTATTACAGCTTATTAGCTGTTCTGTTGCACACCAGGAGACACATTGTGACTGATGGTGTGATGGTCTGAGGTACTTAGTACGCAGTGCCAGTTTACCCATTTATCTAGTCCAGTCGACTAGTATAGGTTACTCGGGCAATGATAATAAATCTTACCAATTTTTAATCGAACAATACTGCAATAAATATCAGAAATTAAGTCTACCAAAGATGTAAACATACATTCTGCATATTTACTTTATTTTAGTTATTTTATTTTATATTGTCACCACTAAGCAAAATTGCTTAGCGCGTTGCTTTTGCCACGCGCAGTAATCGAGAGACATAGCCGAGAGCCCAATGCACATCGCACTGTGAACTTTCGAGTCGTGACATCGAGTCCAGAGTCACCACTTGGTAGGACATTAAGACTTTGGGTGGCATTTTGTATTTTGTATTTTGTATTAGTTTTGGATTGTAATTACAAACTCTTGAACTTATGTGATAATGTAAAAATACAAAATTTCATGTTATTGAAATTTTCTGTATATTATGTTCAAAAAGAAATGTTGAGAAATATTCATGAATGTGCTTCAAGTGATGATGTGAATAGAAAAATTCTAAAAATAGTGTTGAGATTTTGAGATTGAGTTAAGATGTGTGTATAATGGGGTTCTAGATTTTAAAATTATATTGGAAGTGTATTTTAAACATTTTCAGAAGAACTGTTTTTCTAATTTATTGTCAGCACCGGATTTTCTATAAAATTTGCGGAATAATTTAGATTAATCAAAATTGTAGATAAATGAGTTTAAAAAGGGTAACTTGTAATGGAAATATGATTTGGTGCTTCAGCACACTGTGTGGCATATCTTACTCAGCTACACTGTAGACGGATAAGGGGTGTCACATGGCTCCACAATCCTTAGCACTCACCACGCTTCCTCTAGTATCTATATCTCATGATAAAGAATAATGGCCATTATCGAGTACTATAACTCAGTGGTGCACAAAATACTAAAATAATCTTTATGCGGAATTGAAATCATACTTATTCAAAAATTAAACTGAACATGAGCAATAAATTCAAAACATCACTTATAAAATTTTAGCCCAAATAATTTCATTTTGAAAGTCTCAAAACAAAATTCATAAAGACACACAGTTATATTATGCCATTCGAAACATATTAATCTCAATAGCCAGAGGCTTATGAGAAGTCACATCACAAGGCTAGCTAGCTCAAATATATGGGAACCCATTCTTTTTCTTCTTCTTCTGGCACACACCTCAGCACTTTAGCTAGAGAAGGAATCAAAATTCGAAACTGATTTCCCCCACTAGTCATACTAGTGAGGTATTCAAATATTTGTTCATGACACTGTAGTTTCAAAATTATCTTAATAATTTATTAAACATTTATTGCCATTTTAAACACAAACAAGTAACCTTTCAACAATTTAAATCAAAAGTATAATAAACATTTTAAGACAATGGTGTCACAATGTAATATTTCAATTCATTCAAAACAATGTTTAGAAGAAAATTTACATAAATTCTATGTTGTGCACAAACATTATACGAGTCGCCTCTTGGCCTTGACTTGACACATCGGGTTCTTTCCCAGTATTTCTTTCCACTGAAACACACAGTTTCATAGTGTTTCAGTATCAAAATTTATCATAACTCTAAAAATAAATTAAAATCCACTTATGCCAAGCTTTAATATGCTAAACTTGATGTTCTTTAAAATTTGTGTTTCGGGGTTACTATTCACGATACTATTCGAGTCAATTTACTGACTTTCTAAGGCTTAATAGGTATGGGAATTCTAATTTCACCCACATACCATATTTTGGTTACCTAATTTGTTGGTATTGGTTGTTTTCTCAAATTTTAAGTCCTTTAGGCAAAATTGTAAATTTTCAGTTTTGGTGTCCTATTTTGAACTGTTCCATTGGTCATGTTACTGTTAGAATTTGGCTAATCTTCCTTCATAGAAATTGTTCCTTATTGTCTTAACTTTATTTCTCTTTTTGAATCACTCCAATTGGAGTTTTTTAGCTCAAGTTATGGCCATTTTAACATGGCTAGCCGGATTAGTCTAACACAGATTTTCTGGGCACTAATTTGGTTCTGGCAGTTTTATGTCGCTAACTTTGGGTGGCTAAATGACTTGGTTAAGGGAATAATTTGGGTTTGTGTTCTTCATGAAAGTTGTAGGACTATGTCTCAGCTTTCTATTGATAAATTTCAGGTCATTTGGACTTGCTTAGCCCAAGTTATGGCCAAATGAACAATGTTCATTTGGTCATTTTTGTACGGGGCAGAACACCCAATTCCAGATTTGGTCAATTTATTCACTAGGTTTTGGTCACTTTCTGGGCATGATTCCTAAATGAAAAATATGCCATTTTGTGTCTAGTTTGATTCCCAATTTTCTTCACGCCAATTGGGTTGGTAAATTTTCAGTTTTGGTCCCTGAAATGGACCTTGGTCATGCTGCCTGTAGAATGTCCATAACCAATCTGAATTTCCATTTGCTTCCAACACACCACAATTGGTCATACATGACCAATTTTCAGCTCAAACAAGGTCAAACACACCATTTGACCAATTCTCAAAATTTTATCTCCTAAACCCTAGGTCCAAAACCCTAACTCACAAATTGTTACATTTTACTAAATCAAAGCATATAAACATAATCACTCAATTCATTCAAGCTCATATTCACCTTTAATTCAATCAAACTCATGCAAATCATACCCCCACATAGGCTGGCCGAATTTCCCTTTGGTCCTCCAAAGATGTTTTCTTTTGATTTTTAAGTTGAGTTCTAAATTAGTTAAACTACAAACACAACTAAGAAACTAAATTTCTCAAACTAGATTGCTTACCTCTAGTTGGATTTGAATTCTCCAATTTCTTCAATTCTCTTCTTTTTTTTTCCTTTCCTTTGCTTCTTCAATCTTCTTTTCAAAGATCAAACTCAAGGTTTAACTAAGGGGCTTGCAATTTCTATAGCTGAAATTAGGTTTTCTTCAAGCTCAAAATGAGCTTTAATGCAGGTGAAGTGAGGGAGAGAGAAAGCCAGCTTAGTGAGGGATGAAGAAGACTTTAGTTTTTTTTTTTCTTTCTTTTATGTGTTTTTAATCTTTTAGTAAGACAAAAATTATCCAAAAATTTAAATTTTTAATTATTAAGTTTATTGCATCATGCATGATGTCATGCATGATGTAATAAACTTTTTTCAATTTTTTTCTTTTTCCTTTTTCATTTATTTTTCTTTAGTTTTCTAATTTAATTCTTGATCCCAAAATTTTCTTTTCTCCAATTTTATTGGATAGTTAGGTCAGGGATCAGCTTTAGGGGTGAATTGACCAAATTGCCCCTTACTAGTTCGAATCTTTGCAAATAATTCAATATTTCTTTCTGATCCTCGACCTAATTATTTGACTCGCTTAACAATTCTTTTTGTGATTTTCTTTTCCATGTGTTGGCAATAGTTCTAAGGACCACGGCCACATTTTACTTCAAATTTGAGTTTAAATCGACTCGCAAGATTTCCGAGAAGGTCACCCATCGCTGTGACTTTCGGCTCATTTAACTTCTTATGTTATGTTTTTCTTATTTATACTTAACTATTTGGCAATTACTAATTATTTGCGTTTAGGGCTTAACTAGGTGTCTTAGACGTGGTTCTAATCCCCTTAATTGTTCGGACCGACACCAGTCATTGGAATAGTGAAATATACTGTGCTATGCAAATAGGGGTGTTACAATTCTCCCCACCTTAAATAAATTTCTTCTCAAATTTTACCGTGACGCTCTAAACAATTGTGGGTGTTCTCTCCTCATGACCTCCTCTCGTTCCAAATTAGCATCATGACCTGAATGATGGATCCACAATACATTCACTAACTCTATCTGCTTGTTCAGTAGTTGCTTCACCTCATAAGATATAATCTCTATGGGTTCTTCATCATATGTGAGGTCTGGATTCACTTCAATTTCTTATATCGGTAGTACATGAGATGACTTTGATCGACACCTCCTCAACCTGGACAAGTGGAAGATATTATGTATCTTCTTTAACTCTGGAGGTAGTGCCAAACGATATGCCAAAGGACCCACTCTTTCCGTAACCTCATATGGCTAGATGAACGAGGACTCGCCTTCTCGCTAATCTCATAATTCTCTTCCAAGGGGAAACCTTGAGGAATACTTTGTCACCTACTGCATACTCAATATCCCTTCTCTTTAAATCAATATAGGACTTTTGACGGTTTGATGCAGTCTTAAGTCGATCTCTGATCACCCTGATCTTCTCCTCGGTCACGAACAAGCTCGTAACATGTCCTCCAAGATCCGAATTACCCTCTCGCATCGCCCATTTATCTGTGGGTGGAATGTCATACTAAAGTTCAATCTAGTTCCTAGGGCTCTCTGAAGACTACCCCAAAATCTAGAAGTGAACCTAGGATCTCAGTTAGATACAATGGATACTGACACTCCATGCAGTCTTACTATCTCAACAATGTATAACTTGCCCAATCTTTCTAAACTGTAGTCCATCCGAACTGGCAGAAAATGAGCAGACTTGGTTAGTCTGTCAATAATGACCCAAACTGCATCATGACTCTTTTGTGTCCTCAGAAGTCCCAATACAAAATCCATTGTTATTGTCTCCCATTTCCATTATGGTACTGGTAGTGGATGTAACAACCCAGTGGGTACTTAATGCTCTACCTTCACTTGTTGACAAGTTAGGCATTTGGAAACAAACTCTGCCACATCTCTTTTCATACCCATCCACCAGTAATGCTCCTTTAGCCCTCTATACATTTTTATGCCACCAGGGTGCATGGCAAAAGGAGACTCATGTGCTTCTTTTAAAATGATCTATCTCAAATCAACATCATTAGGAACACACATTCTGCCCTGGTGTAGCAGTAGACCATCATCTCTTATTGAGAATTATGGTTTCTTGCCCTGCTAGACTTCTTCTAATAACTTCTGATATCTTTCATCAATCTGAGCAGCTATTCTGATTTGGTCAATCAACACTGGTTGTACATGCCATAGACAAAGGAGTAACCCATAGACTTGCCATAGTCTTACGACTTAAGGCGTCAACTACAACATTAGCTTTCCTTGGCTAATAGTCTATCAGACAATCATAGTCTTTTATCAACTCTAACCATCTCCTCTGTCTCAAATTCAACTCCTTCTGAGTGCCCAGATACTTCAAACTCTTATGATCTGTGTAAATGTAGCATTTCTCCCCATATAAATAGTGTCTCCAGATCTTAAAAGCAAACACAATAGCTGCAAGCTCTAAGTCATGTGTCGGATAGTTCCTCTCATGCGGTTTTAGCTGGCGTGATGCATAGGCAATGGCATTTCGATCTTGCATCAATACACAGCCTAACCCATTGTGAGAAGCATCACTGTAAACTGTGTATTCTTTACCCGGAGTAGGTAAAGTCAGGACTGGAGCCTCAGTCAAACATCTCTTTAATTCATCAAAACTCTGTTGACATTTATCCATCCACTGAAATTTCACATCTTTTCGAAGTAACTTAATCAATGTAGATGCCAAAATAGAAAATCCCTTTACAAATTGATGGTAGTATCCAGCTAAACCCAGAAAACTGTGAATCTCTGTGATATTTCTGGGTGGCCTCTAATTAAGGAGAACTTCTATCTTACTGGGATCTACCTTGATGCCCTCTACCGATACTACATGCCCTAAGAAGGATATTTCCTTCAGCCAAAATTTACACTTCGATAATTTGGCGATAAATGCTTTCTCCTCAAAGTTTACAAAGACAATCCATGTGTGTTTATCATGCTCTTCTGCACTCCTCGAATAGACCAATATATCATCTATCAATACCATAACAAACTAGTCGAGGTATGGTCTGAAGATAGTGTTCATCAGATCCATAAAAGCAGTCGGAGTATTAGTTAACCCGAATTGCATGACCAAGAACTAATAATGGCCATAGCGAGTTCTAAAGGTAGTTTTAGGAATACTTTGCTCTTGTACTTTCAGCTGATAATAACCTGATCTCAGGTCAATTTTGGATAACATAGCTGTACCCCTCAACTGATCAAACAAGTCATCAATGCGGGGTAATGGATATCTATTCTTTATTGTCACCTTATTTAGCTGCTGATAGTCAATACATATGCAGAGAGTGCCATCCTTCTTCTTAACAAACAACACCGGCGCCCTAAGGTGACACACTAGGGTGGATAAAGCCCTTATCAAGCAACTCTTGCAATTGCACTTTCAACTCTTTCAATTCTGCAGGTACCATTCTATATGGTGTTATAGAGATTGGGTCCACACTGGGCATAACATCAATCTCAAACTGCACGTCTCTTTCTGGAGGTAATCCTGGCAATTCATCAGGAAATACATCCAGAAAGTCACATACAGTAGGGATGTCTCTTAGTGTCGAACTCCCCACTTGGGTGTCTATCACATGTGCTAAGTATGCTTCACACCCCTTTCTGATCATCCTTCTGGCTAGTGCAGCCAAAATGATGTTTGATGGCAGTAAATGCCTCTTCCCATGTATTACCACATCACCATACAGAGGGAGACCAAAAGTGACTGTCTTCAATCTATAGTCAATCATGGCGAGATACCTGGCTAACCAATCCATGCTCAAGATAATATCATCATCTCTGAAGGGCATTTCAATCAAATCTGACAGAAAAATATGTCCTTGGATTACCAAAGGACAGTCTCTATAGATTCTGTTGACCCGAACCTCTTGTCCTAATGGACTAGTTGCTAGCACTTCAAAACCCATTTTGACACATGGAACAGCAAGTGAACTAAATATGCTAGCACTAACTTACGAGTGGGTTGAACCCGGATCAAACAGTACAAATACATCTTGATCAGAGATAAAGAATGTACCAGCTACAACATTGAAAGTCTTAGCTTCTTCTTGCTGTCTCATTGTATAAACCCTGGCTAAAGCACTTCCTTGTGCTGACTGACCAACAGTACCCTGACTGCCCGAAGCATTACCTCTACCTCTGCCAACCAGTCGTGAACCTCTAGGAACAGGACTCTGAATAGATCCTTCTGCAGTAGTTGGAGCTGGACCAAATCTAGGGGCACTGGTGTAGTCTTTAGCAAGATAGCCCTTTCCTCCCTAGTTAAAGCAGGCTCCTATTGCCCAATAGCATTCTCCCCCATGAATCTTGCCACAAGTCTCACAGGGGCGGGGAGGTTGTGAACCCCTACTCGACTGCTGACCAGACTTAAGGGGTCTCTATCCAGAGAATCTACCCCTTCCAAACCTTCCACCTCAACCTCTGCTAGGTCCCCCAAATTTCTTCTTTTTTCCAGATGTACCACTGGGACTTTGTTCAACTGATTTTTCACTTTTATCTTTCTCTATTTTCTCTGTCTTCTCTGATTTCTCTTTTACTGGTGCACTTCTAATTCAATCCTATCTAGCTCAAATGCTTGAGAGATGAGCTCAGAGAAGTTACTGTGTCTGAATCCCACTACTTGCATCCTCAAACTGGGCTTCAAACTAGTCACAAATCTCTTGCACCTTTCCTTGCTGGTAGAAAGGAGACTCCCAGCATGGTGGCTTAAGCAGGAGAACTCCCTCTCATATTCTGCCACTGTTCTATTACCTGGCTTCAAACTCAGAAATTCTTATAGGTTATGATTAACATATGCATCTGGGACGTATTTCTATTTGACCTCTCTAATAAAGTCATCCAAGGTCAGTACTGGTGGTTCAGCCAAGCTGTGGGGGATGCTCTTCCACCAATCATATGCATCCCCTTGCAGTAACGATACTGAATACTCGAATTTTAGTTCATCTTGGCAGTGCAGCTTCTTGAACACTATGTCCATTCTTTCCAGCCATCGCTCTACCCTTAGTGGGTCTACTGTACCCTTAAATTCTGTAGCCCCATACTTCAACAGCTTATCATACTGTCTAACTGGAGCTTGAGGTTGCACCACAGTAGTCTAGGGTGGAGCTTGAGTAGGCATACCCCTAGCCATTTGTTGAAACATTATCGCTATCTACTATGCAAACTGTGTAGGAAATTGCGGCATTTGTGGGGTGCCAGCATCGACCGACATTCTCAGAGTCGGGCTTCCCCTTATGCCTCAGCTTCAACAGATTGCTCAACTGAGCGATCCCCTTCTTCCATAACAGTCTAGAGTAGGATATCTCCTGAACAAATAACACAAAGAGATTTCCCTCCGTTAGTTCATATTTATGATGTAATGCACTGTATGTAACAGATAAGGACATTGAGCAGTTGTACTTAACAAAGAAAAAACACAAATTCACAAGTGAAAACGTAGTTTAAAAATTTGCTATGATGCCACTAAAACATGTCACACCTTACCCCTCTGTAAGGCATAATATGATCTCATAGAATACCTAATGAACTACTGAACTTTACCTACCGATAACTCATTAAGTACCCTACAAGAGATTTTAAAACAATTTTCTTACATTTTTTAAATGGTGAGCATTTTCTAATAGGTATTAAAACATTTAATTAAAATTAATTAATTAACTAAAATTTTTGTCCCTTTTTATTTTTCCGCATATTTTAGAAAAATTTCGGTAGAGTGCCGTCTGTATTTTGATAAAACAGTTCTTCAAATACCTGTAAAAAGCACTTTCAATGATTTATCTCATCAACTTTATCAAATCAACATCCATCACAATCAATTTCAACATCATTTCTCAAATTCCAAAAATTCAAATCAGTAATTTCCAATTCAAATAACCTCCAAAATAATACTAAGTAATTTCATTCAATTTAAAATGAAATACTTTCATTCATATTTCATTACAGTTAAACAAATTACATTCATCCAAAATTTACTTAGAAAAATCTAACTAATATTATTAAAAACTTTATACAACTGCTCATGACTAGTTTACATGTACATACATATAAATACATCAAAATAACTATTACAATCAGGGTATAAAATATACCTGATAGAACTTCAAGGAAGGTGGTTCCACAATTCTTAATAGCTCACTATGCTACTCCTCTAGTCTTTATATCTGCGACAGCAATAACAGCCATCACTGAGTACTATAACTCAGTGGTGCACAACATACTAAAATAATCTTTATGCGGAATTGAAATCATACTTATTCAAAAATTAAAGTGAACATGAGCAATAAATTCAAAACATAACTTATAAAATTTTAATCTAAATAATTTCATTTCAAAAGTCTCAAAACAAATTTCATAAAAGCACACACTTATATCACATCATTCGAAACATATTAATCTCAATAGCCAGAGGCTTATGAGAAGTCACATCACAAGGCTAGCTAGCTCAAATATATGGGAACCCATTCTTTTTCTTCTTCTACTAGCACACACTTCAACACTTCATCCAGAGAAGGAATCAAAATTCGAAACTAATTTCCCCCACTAGTCATGCTAGTGAGGTATTCAAATATATGGTCATGACATTGTGGTTTCAAAACTATCTTAACAATTTACTAAACATTTATTGCCATTTCAAACACAAACAAGTAACCTTTCAACAATTTAAATCAAAAGTATAATAAACATTTCAAGACAATGGTGTCACAATGTAACATTTCAATTCATTCAAAACAATGTGCAGAAGAAAATTTACAGAAATTATGTGTTGTGCACAAACCTTATACGAGTTGCCTCTTGGCCTTGACTCGATACCTCAGGTTCTTTCTCGGTATTCCTTTCCACTGAAACACATAGTTTCACAGTGTTTCAATATCACAATTTATCATAACTCCAAAAATAAATTCAAATCTACTTATACCTAGCTTTAACATGCTAAACTTGACGTTCTTTAAAATTTATGTTTTGGGGTTACTATTCATAATACTATTCAAGTCAATTTATTTGGTATTATAAAATTTATGTTTTGGGGTTACTATTCATAATACGTTCTTTAAAATTTATGTTTTGGGGTTACTATTCATAATACTATTCATAATGTTTTGGGATATATCCATTTGAACATGGCTAGCTAGATTGGTCTAACCTAGATTTTCTGGGCAGTAATTTGGTTCTGGCAGTTTTATGTCACTAAATTTGGGTGGCTAAATGACTTGGTTAAGGGCATAATTTGGGTTTGTGTTCTTCATGAAAGTTGTAGGACTATTCTCAGCTTTCTACTGATAAAATTTCAGGTCATTTGGACCTCCCTAGCCCAAGTTATAGCCAAATGAAACTGTTCATTTGGTCATTTTTGTATAGGACAGAACACCAAATTCCAGATTTGGTCAATTTGTTCACTAGGCTTTGGTCACTTTCTGAGCATGATTCCTAAATGAAAAATGTTCCATTTTGTGTCTAGTTTCATTCCCAATTGGCCTCATACCAATTGGGTTGGAAAATTTTCAGTTTTGGTCCCTGAAAGGGACCTTGGTCATGCTACCTGTAGAATGTCCATAACCAATCCGAATTTCCATTTGCTTCCAACACTACCAACACACCACAATTGGTCATACATGACCATTTTTAAGCTCAAACAAGGTAATACACACTATTTGACCAATTCTCAAAATTTTATCTCCTAAACCCTAGGTCCAAAACCCTAACTCACAAATTATTACATTTTACTAAATCAAAGCATATAAACATAATCACTCAACTCATTCAAGCTCATATTCACCTTTAATTCAATCAAACTCATGCAAATAATAACCCCACATAGGCTGGCCGAATTTCCCTTTGGTCCTCCAAAGATGTTTTCTTTTGATTTTTAAGTTGAGTTCTAAGTTAGTTAAACTACAAACACAACTAAGAAACTAAATTTCTCAAACTAGATTGCTTACCTCTAGTTGGATTTGAATTCTCCAATTTCTTCAATTCTCTTCTTTTTTTCCTTTCCTTTGCTTCTTCAATCTTCTTTTCAAAGCTTAAACATAAGGTTTAACTAAACAGCTTACAATTTCTATGGTTGAAATTAGGTTTTCTTCAAGCTCAAAATGAGCTTGAATAGAGGTGAAGTGAGGGAGAGATAGAGTCGGCTTGGTGAGGGATGAAAAAGACTTTAGTTTTTTTTTTTCTTTCTTTCTTTTATGCGTTTTTAATCTTTTAGTAAGACAAAAATTATACTAAAATTTTAAGTTTTAAATTATTAAGTTTATTGCATCATGCATGATGTAATAAACTTTTTTTACTTTTTTCAATTTTTTTTCTTTTTCCGTTTTCATTTATTTTTCTTTAATTCTTTAATTTAATTCTTGATCCCAAAATTTTCTTTTCTCCTAGGGGTGAATTAACCAAATTTCCCCTTGCCAGTTCGACCGAGTTTGTAAATAATTCAATATTTCTTCCGGATCCCTGATCTAATTATTTGACCTACTTAACAATTCTTTTTTGTGATTTTCTCTTTTCCACTGTGTTCGCAATAGTCCTAAGTACCGCGACGTCACATTTTACTGTTCGAAATTTGAGTTTAAATCGACCTCGCAGTCCTTCCCGAGAAGGTCACCCATCGCTGTGACTCTCGGCTCATTTAACTTCTTATGTTATGTTTTTCTTATTTATACTTAACTATTTGGAAATTACTAATTATTTGCGTTCAGGGCTTAACTAGGTGTCTTAGACATAGTTCTAATTCCCTTAATTGTCCGGACCGACACCAGTCACCGGAATAGTGAAATATGCCAGGCTATGCAAATAGGGGTGTTACATATAGTGTTAGTAGTATGCCCTAGAGCATATCATTTAGTATGTATCTTGTGCATCTTTTATTAATAAAAGGCATTTTTACTTTTCCATTTACATAATATATTTATGTGTAATAGAAAAGGTCCACTAATATTTTGTTAGAAATTCTATTGTTAAGTTGTTAAAAATATGAGTGACAGTATTTATAGTACAAAGTATCATAAATATGTTCACAATCGAGGATACTTCACAATAAGGACATGACTTATCCAGAAAGATTGTAATCGTGTTTGTTCCCAAGTTATTTATATGAGATGTAAATAAGATGGAATGGTGAGTCTCATGCCATATAACAAACATGATAGACACTTATACATGATAAGTAGGCCGAACCAGTGACACTTATGACAAGCACATGGAGTTTACTCTTGTCAATGCATTGTCATAAATCATATCAGTGCATATAATCTTTAGACCTGAGATAGCACAGTTATCTTGTATATAGGTGGTTTGAGTTTGATACTGCTCTCATACTTGTATTGTGTATGGGTATATGGGCATGTGTTGGCTCCTACTAGTTATATATGGAGGTAGGTGTTGATCAAGATATAATCTGTTCCTCTAAGTAAATAGGGATAAAATCCTATGTTCATTTATTTATTCTTGATGTTTCAAGTTCCTGGCTATGATAGATAGATTTAATCAGAAAAGAGTTTCTGATGAGAAAAATCTTTTAATTAATAACCGAAATTAAAAGAGAACATAATATTCATAGCAAATGGGGTTTGACATAAACCATGGCTCCAGCTCAAATTGGGATTTTGTAACAGAGAGATTCTAGTGCATGGTAACATATGATTATAGGTTCATTTAAGGTAAACCTTATTACTAATTGGGTGGCCATGGCATGCTATGCTAGGTGTTAACCATGGTCTATGAGGTGCATAAAATGATTTAGAGAAATCATTTATGGTAAGAAAGAGTTCTGATGATATTAAGAGTTGATATCATGTCTCGTTGCCAATTAGTGATGAGCCTAGTAAGTCACACACATACACAAGTAATCACCAACTTAAATATATTTTAATTAATTAATTAATTAATTAGTTTAAATGATTAATTAAATAGGTTTGGTTTGCAATTAGATTGCAAAGTCCTTAGCATGGCTTGAAACCAAATCTAGGTTATTGGATGTATAATATAAGTTAAATTTATATTTAAAGTGTTTAAATATGAATTTAATTAATGAGGAATTAATTAATAGAGATTACTTAATTAATTTATATTTGATATAAATTGGTTAGAAGAAGAGAAATAATTATTTTGGGTTGATAACTCAAAATTAAGACACAGGGGCATTTTGATCATTTCACAGGGTGACACGTGGCACCATGAGATGGTGACACATGGCACTATACATAAGCTTGCCATATATCTTTTAATCATATAAGATGATTAAAATCCAGATTACATATAAGTTTGACACTTCGCACAATGTGATTGGGTCAATTAAACCTAGAGCTAATCAAAAGGTGACATGTGGCAAGGGTTTTAAGTGGTGACCTAGTTATATAAGTGTAAAGATGAAAGAAAAAATCACACAAGCTGCTCATTCTCTCTTTGTGCTGCCACCCTTGGCTACCCTCTCCTCTCTTTTTCTTTATCTCTCATTAATTCAAAGAGATTAGCAAACAATCTCTTGAATTAAAAATACTAGAAATTATTTTTAGTGTCCTGTTTATATCTGTAATCTCCTAAAAGGAAAAACTTGATTTTCTAATTCATAGAAAAGGCTTTAGAAGCTGTTTAAGGGCTGTCATAGGTAATCTTCGTGTAGAAAAGCTAGAGGGACAACATCTAGTATCCTAAAAATGCATCCCAAAGGTGCCAAACACACCACAGTGCATCAAGAGGTTAGTGCACTTATTCTTGATCTAATCTAGGGTTCTTAAAATTAATCTGATTAATTCCAAAATATTAAATGGCAAATTTAGATAAAAAAAATATTAAAAGAGTTTTAATATGTTGTTTATCACTGAAATCAAATAGACAAAAATAAATCTTGCATGATGCATGTGACCCTAGGTGAAAAATTTTGTATTCAATGATATAAACTTATGTTTTTTAAGCTTCCGCTCCTTCAATTGGTATCAAAGCCACTATATTTGCCATTTAGATTGTTGATTATATGATTTAATTGTATGGTTTGATCATAAGATTATAGATCCATTGCTGGTTGGACGAACAAAGGTGGCGGCTTGATGAACTACACCACCATGCGCATGGTTTGATTCATTCAACCATGCACATGGCTGTTTGGGTATGTTTGTGGGCTTTTTTCCAAGGCCCATAATTAGGCCCATGACTAATTAAAGTGTTTAATTAGGTGTTTTAATCACACAATTAAATTTTGATTCATATCTGAAGTTTTAAAATTGTTTGAATGTGATTCAAATCTGAATTTTTAAAGTTATTTGAATGTGATTCAAATATGAATTTTAAAGTTGTTTAAATCATATTCAAATATGAATTTTTAAAAGTTGATTGAATGTGATTCAAATCTGAATTTTTAAAAGTTGTTTGAATATGATTCAAATCTCAATTTTTAAAGTTGTTTGAATGTGATTCAAATCTGAATTTTTTAATTTGTTTGAATGTGATTCAAATCAATTTCTAAATTTGCTTGAATCATATTCAAATCTAGATTTTTAAGTTGAATATGAGATATTCAATTTAATTTAAGAATATATGTTTTATTTAATTGTTAAATAGTGATATGCATGATGGATGATTATGGACTATAAAAGACCAATGTGATTGGATTTATTTCTTTTATGTTTTCTTTGGGTTGTAAATTAATTAATTTATTTTAATTTATTTTGGGTATGTATTATAAAGGTTGTAATATTTTGGATTGTAATTTCATTTATTTAGTTCTTATAAATTCACCTTGGTATGCCAAGAATTACTATGTAATTGGATTGTAAGAAGATCAAGGAGGTCAAGAGCATTAGTGGGACCAGTGAGAGAAATTCAAGATCAAGTGTTAATTATATACTCCTTCAATAACTCTTGTAATATGAATGAATGAAATTCAACTAGGAATGCCCTGATTCAATTCTTAGTGGCTCAGAATTGAATCCCTTAGAAAAGTTCATGATCATACCATATTTATTTATTACCCATGAATGCATGAGATGCATGGGAATGTATGCAAGTCTATTATATATTCATGCTAATTGGATAATGTGCAAAGTGAGACCTTAATAGTAATTAGGACGATCACAAAATCTTCCAAATAAATGATTAAGTTGGAAATGCTATAATTAAAGTAATTATAACATGGGCCCTCCATTGGGGCAATTATTTTAAGAAATTTTAAATAGTTGCATATGATGCAATTAATTTAAGAGATATTCTTAAGAATAATTGTTAAGCATGAGATGTTGTGAATATGTAAATGGTTTGGTGGCCAATATTGGATGTACCTGAGGACATTAAAATTATTTGCATAATTACTGGCTCAATGGGATCAACTTAACTAATGCAAGATAAGTCAATAATAGATGTACCTGAGATTTTGAGCATTAGGGGCTAGGTAAAGGATTGAACCTCACATGAGATGTGATGGGCAAGGAGTTGCTCACTTATAGTTTATTGTAATTCCAATAATGGATGTACCTGAGGATAATCAATAGAATTATAAGAATTCAATCACCCACTAGAAATCCATCTAATTAGAATTTCCGTTTTCTAATTTGGAAGTGCAGGATTCGCTAAGTTAGTGGTAGGACCAATTTGATTAAAAGACCATAATCATTTTGGTTAATTACATGATACATTTACTAATTAATTTAGTTATTTTTTGCAGTTAATTTTCTGATAATAATGAGCACAGAACAACCACCACCATCCAATATCCTTGCAAGCATACTTGATCGCAATAGGTTGACAAGACCTAATATGTCTGATTGGCTAAGAAATTTCAAACTTGTCCTGAACCTTGAACATGTAGGATATGTTCTAGACTCAAATGTTTCTGGTCCCTTACCTCCAGAGGCCACTCAAGAGGAACATGAAACTTTGGACAAATGGAAGGAGCATGATATGAGAGCTAAGTGTTACATGCTTGCTTCTATGAGTAATGAGTTACAAAAGCAACATGAAAACATGCAGAGTGCGAGTGAGATCCTCCTTAACCTATAAGAGTTGTATGGTGAGCACAACAGGAATGCTAGGTATGAGATATCTAGACAGCTATTCCGCATGAGGATGTCTGAGGGACAGAATGTTGGGGATCATGTCCGCAAGATGATTTGGCTAATTGAGCAGTTGGAACATCTTGACTTCAACATGGATTTTCAACTACAGAGGGATTTGATCCTTCAGTCCCTTCCTGAGTCTTTTGGGAATTTTGTGACAAATTTCCATATGACTAAGTAGGAATGCACCTTGGCCGGTTTACTCAACATGCTGGTTATTGCCCAAAAGAATATGCCGGGCAATAAAGGAAACGAGGTAGCTTTGATTGCATCTTCTTCTGCTAGAAAGTCCAAAAAGAAAAAAGGGTAATAAGAAAAAGAAACCTCAGATTCCTGGTCCTTCCAAGAAAATAGCTAAATAGAAAGGGAAGGCTAAAGCTGATGGAGGCAAAGGAAAGTGATTCCACTGCCAGAAGGATGGGCACTGGAAAAGGAACTGCCCAGAGTATCTTGTTTCTCTGAAGGACAAGAAGGATAGACCTTCGGAAGGTATGTCTATATCTTGTTATTTAGATTCTAATGATACTCATAGTTCATCTACAGCTTGGGTTTTAGGTACTGGTGCCAGTTCTCACATTTCTTATGATATGCAGGAACTAGCAAATAGTAGCAGCTTGCGTTCTCAAGATGTTTGAGTCTGAATTGGCAATGGCTCAACTGTTGAAGCTTTAGCCTTAGAATCTCAATCTTTTTACATGTCTGGACATATTGTGTGTTTCGATAAAATTTTATATGTACCTGATGCTTTTAAAAACATCATTTCTATATCTAGTTTAACTAGAAATGGCTATGAATTTCAGTTCACAGATGATGTTTGCAATATTTATTTTGGAAATAAATATGTTGGTTTAGGTTATATGAATGATGGTCTTTATTATTTGGATGATAATGATAAACACAAAATAAATGCAAGTGATCTAAATGAATGCAATGTCATGGTGAAAATCAACTCAAGTTCAAAATATATTTGGCACTTAAGGTTAGGTCATGTTGCAGAAGATATGATTGCAAAACTAGAGAAAATGGGGATTCTATCCTCATTGGGCTCTGAGCCTACTCCAACTTGTGAATCTTGCTTTTAGGGCAAAATAACTAGATCACCCTTTGTTGGACAAGGGGTAAGAGCTGAAAATATTTTGGAGCTAATACATAGTGATGTATGTGGTCCATTTAAGGAAATGGCTAGAGGCGGTTTCCATTACTTTATTACCTTTACCAATAATAAATCAAGGTTTGGGTATTTGTATTTGATGAAATACAAAAATGAATCCTTTGAAAAGTTCAAAGAATTTAAATCTGAAGTAGAAAATCAAACAAGAAAGAGTATTAGAGCTCTTTGATCAGATCATGGAAGTGAATATTTGAGTATTGAATTTGATGAATACTTTAGAGTGCACAGCATTGTTTCCCAGCTGACTCCTCCAGGAACACAACAGTTGAATGGTGTATCTGAAAGGAGAAATCACACCCTATTGGATATGGTACGTAGTATGATGAGCTATACTGATATGCCAATCTCTTTTTGGGGATTTGCAATAGAATCAGCTTTGTATATTCTAAATAGGATTCCATCAAAATCAGTTTCTTTTACACTTTATGAGATATGGCATGGAAAAAAACCATGTCTTAAGCATGTTAAGATTTGGGGTTGTCCAGCTTATATAAAAAAGCTGAACACTGATAAATTGGAAACCAGATCAGAAAAGGGTCGATTTGTTGGATATCCAAAAGATAGTTTTGGATATTATTTTTATTTGCCGACATCATAAAAGGTTATGGTAAGTAGAGATGCCACATTTCTTAAACAATAGTTTGTTCAAGAAGGAGGCAAAGGAAGGCAAATAGAGTTAGAATTGGAGAATTCTGACCAACCAACTAATCAGATGGATATAGATCCATCTAGTCAACCTACACCAATTGATATAACATTTATAGCTGTTCCTCGTAGAATAACCAAGTTATCTCACCCACCAATGAGATATGGTTTCCTTTATAAAGAAGAACAAGAGTTGTCTACTCATGAAGAAATTGATCATGGAGATGATCCACTTACCTATGAAGAAGCTATATCAGATTTAGACTCTTCAAAATGGATTGATGCTATGAAATCCGAGATTGATTCCATGTATAAGAATCAAGTTTGGGATCTTGTTGACCCACCTGAAGGTGTTGTACCTATTGGGAACAAATGGGTTTTCAAGAAGAAAATTGATTCTGATGGAAAGGTAGAGACCTATAAGGCAAGGCTAGTAGCGAACGGGTTTCGCCAAAGGCAAGGAATCGACTATGAGGAGACTTTCTCGCCTATTGCCATGCTTAAATCAATTAGGATTCTATTCGTAATAGCTACATACTATGATTATGAGATTTGGCAGATGGATGTCAAAACATCTTTTCTCAATGAATACATTAAAGAAAACATTTTCATGGAACAACCTAGGGGTTTTGAATCCTAAGATGGTTCCAAGGTATGCAAGCAAAAGCGATCCATTTATGGGTTGAAACAAGCTTTGAGGAGTTGGAACATCCGTTTTGATGAAGCCATTAAGTCATTTGGTTTTATAAAAAATGATGATGAGCCATGTGTATATAAGAAGGTTAGTGATAGTGCTGTCACTTTCCTTATCTTATATGTGGATGACATTTTGTTGATGGGTAATGATACAGATATGTTGACAATGGTAAAGGTATAGTTGTCAAATACATTCTCCATGAAAGACTTAGGGGAGGCAACCTATATTCCTGGGATTTGCATCTACAGAGATAGAGCGAAAAGAATAATTGGTTTGTCCCAAAGTCTATACTTGGAAAAGGTGTTAAAGAGGTCTAACATGCTTGATTCCAAGAGAGGATTGTTACCAGTGAGAAATGGTATCCACCTTTCTAAAGAGATGTCACCAAAGACACCTGAAGAAAGAGATAAAATGGCCAGGATTCCATATGCTTCGGCTATAGGAAGTTTAATGTATACAATGTTGTGTACTAGGCCGGATATCGCATATGTTGTTAGTTTGACTAGCAGGTATCAATTCAATCCAGGTTTGGAACACTGGATAGCTGTCAAGAATATCCTTAAGTACTTGAGAAGAACTAAGAATTTATTCTTGATTTATGGAGGTGGAGACTTACAATTGGATGGTTATACTGATTCTGATTTTCAATCAAATATCGATGTTAGAAAGTCTACCTCTGGATATGTGTTCATTTGTAATGGAGGTGCAGTCAATTGGAAGAGTTCCAAATAGAGTACGACTGCAGATTCCACTACCTAGGCTGAGTATATTGCTGCATCAGATGCTACAAAGGAAGTTTTTTGGATAAAGAAGTTCGTGACAGAACTTGCAGTAGTTCCTTCCATTGAGTCAGCAATTCCACTTCATTGTGACAACAATGGAGTAGTCATACAAGCTAAGGAACCCCGGTCTCACCAGAAATCCAAACACATAGAAAGGTGCTACCACATTATTAGAGAAATAGTTGGACGAGGCGATGTACCCATGCAGAAAATAGGATCAGCTAAAAATCCAGTTGATCCATTCACTAAGCCTATGTCACAGACTCAGCTAGACCGACATCTTGAGAAGATGGGTCTAAGATATTGTAATGAATGGCTCTAGTGTTAGTGGGAGAGAGTTAGTAGTATGCCCTAGAGCATATCATTTAGTATGTATCTTGTACGTCTTTTATTAATAAAAGGCATTTTCACTTTTCCATTTACATAATATATTTATCTGTAATAGAAAAGGTCCATTGATATTTTGTTAGAAATTCTACTCTTAAGTTATTAAGAATATGAGTGATAGTATTTCCAGTACAAAGTATCATAAATAAGTTCACAATCAAGGATACTTCACAATAAGGACATGACTTATTCAGAAAGATTGTATTCATGTTTGTTCTCAAGTTATTTATATGAGATGTAAATAAGATGGAATGGTGAGTTTCATGCCATATAACAAACATGATAGGCACTTATACATGATAAGTAGGCCGAACCAGTGACACTTATGACAAGCACATGGAGTTTACTCTTGTCAATACATTATCATCAATCATATCAATGCATATAATCTTTAGACCTGAGATAGCACAATTATCTTATATATAGGTGGTTTGAGTTTGATACTGCTTTCATACTTGTACTGTGTATGGGTATATGGGCATGTGTTGGCTCCTACTAGTTATATATGGAGGTAGGTGTCGATTAAGATGGTATCTGTTCCTCTAAGTAAATAGGGATAAAATCCTATGTTCATTCAATTATTCTTGATGTTTCAAGTTCCTGGCCAGGACAGATACATTTAATCAGAAAAGAGGTTCTGATGAGATAATTCTTTTAATCAAGAACTGGAATTAAAAAAGACATAATATTCATAGCAAATGGGGTTTGACATAAACCATGACTCCAGCTCGAATTGGGATTTTGTAATAAAGAGATTCTAGGGCATGGTAACATATGATTATAGGTTCATTTAAGGTAAACCTCATTACTAATTCGGTGGCCATGGCATGCTATGTTAGGTATTAACCATGGTCTATGAGGTGCATAAAATGATTTAGAGAAATCATTTATGTTAAGAAAGTGTTCTGATGATATTAAGAGTTGATATCATGTCTCATTGCTAATTAGTGATGAGCCTAGTAAGTCACACACATACATAAGTAATCATCAAATTAAATATGATTTAATTAATTAATTAAAGAGTTTAATTGATTAATTAAATAAGTTTGGTTTGCAATTAGATTGCGAAGTCCCTAGCATGGCTTGAAACCAAATCTAGGTTATTGGATGTATAGTATAAGTTAAATTTATATTTAAAGTGTTTAAATATGAATTTAATTAATGAGGAATTTGTTAATAGAGATTAATTAATTAATTTATATTTAATATAAATTGATTAGAAGAAGAGAAATAATTATTTTGAGTTGAGAACTCAAAATTAAGACACAGGGGCATTTTAGTCATTTCACAGGGTGACATGTGGCATCTTGAGATGGTGACACATGGCACTACACATAAGCTTGCCATATGTCTTTTAATCATGTAAGATGATCAAACTCAAGATTAAATTTAGGTTAGACACTTGGCACAATGTGATTGGGTCAATTAAGCCTAGAGCCAATTAGAAGGTGACATGTGGCAAGGGTTTTAATTGGTGATCTAGCTATATAATGTGTTGTTATGAAAAGCTAAAAACACAAGTTGCTGCTCTTCTTTGGTGCCACCACCCAAAGAACATCTCCCCTCTCTTTTTCTTCATCTCTCATCAATTCAAAGAGATTTCCCAACAATCTCTTGAATTAAAAATACTAGAAATCGTTTCTAGTGTCCTGTTTATATCTATAATCTCTCAAAAGGCAAAACTTGAATTTTTAATTAATTGGGAAAGCTTTAGAAGCTGTTCAAGGGCTGCCATTGGTGATCTTGGTGTGGACAAGCTAGAGGGACAACATCTGGTGTCCTAGGTGCATCTCAAAGGTGCTAAACACACTGTAGTGCATCAAAAGATTAGTGCACTTGTTCTTGATCTAATCTAGGGTTCTAAAGAATTAATCTGTTAATTCTAAAATCTTAAATGGTAAATATAGATCCAAAAATATATTAAAAGAGTTTTAATATGTTGTTTATCATTGAAATCAAATAGATAAAAATGAATCTTGCATGATGCATGTGACCCTAGATGAAAAATTTTGAATTTCAATGATCTAAACTTATGTTTTTCATGCTTCCGCTCCTTCAGTTCAAAGGTCCACCTACTCAGAGTTCAGGTCAGCCTCAAAGTTAGGGTCAGTCCCAGGGGCCCAGGACACAGTTCACACCTAAGAAAGGTCAGTCCACACCATCAGTGGGCAGCTCTCCAGGGACGGTGTTCAGGGGACCAGCCCCAGCATCTTCTGCTTGTCCACACTGCCTGAAGTGGCATAAGGGGGAGTGTTGGAGAGTGACGTGTGCCTGCCTAAGGTGTGGGTCGACAAAGCATCAATTAAGGAATTGTCCACGCAGAACTGCCACAGTTGCTCCAGCACAAACAGATAGACCTGCCCCTGCACCTCAAAGGGGTAGGAAGTCCGGTAAATCTGAGGCAGCTGGTCCATCACAAGGACCTGCATCTGAGCCAGTCGAGAGGCTAGAGGCTAGAGCACCTGCCAGAGCTTATGCCATGAGAGCTTAGGAGGAGCAAGATGTTAGTAGTATGCCCTAAAGCATATCATTTAGTATGTATCTTGTACATATTTTTAATAATAAAAGGCATTTCCACTTTTCCGTTTACATAATATATTTATGTGTAATAGAAAAGGTCCATTGATATTTTGTTAGAAATATTATTCTTAAGTTGTTAAGAATATGAGTGACAATATTTCTAGCACAAAGTATCATAAATAGGTTCACAATCGAGGATACTTCATAATAAGGACATGACTTATCCAAAAAGATTGTATTCATGTTTGTTCCCAAGTTATTTATATGAGATATAAATAAGATGGAATGGTGAGTCTCATGCCATATAACAAACATGATAGGCACTTATAAATGATAAGTAGGCCGAACCAGTTACACTTATGACAAGCACATGGAGTTTACTCTTGTCAATGTTTTGTCATAAATCATATCAGTGCATATAAACTTTAGACACGAGATAGCACTTATCTTGTATATAGGTAGTTTGAGTTTGATACGCTTTCATACTTGTACTATGTATGGGTATATGGGCATGTGTTGGCTCTGCTAGTTATATATGGAGGTAGGTGTTGATCAAGAAGGAATCTGCCTCTAAGTAAATAGAGATAAAATCCTATGTTCATTTAATTGTTCTTGATGTTTCAAGTTCTGGCCAGACAGATAGATTTATTCGTAAAAGAGTTTCTGATGAGAAAAATCTTTTAAACAAGAACTGGAATTAAAAGAGAACATAATATTCATAGCAAATGGAGTTTGACATAAACCATGACTCCATCTTGAGTTGGGATTTTGTAACAGAGAGATTCTAGTGCATGGTAACATATGATTATAGGTTCATTTAAGGTAAATCTTATTACTAATTGGGTGGCCATGGCATGCTATGCTAGGTGTTAACCATGGTCTATGAGGTTCATAAAATGATTTAGAGAAATCATTTATGGTAAGAAAGAGTTCGATGATATTAAGAGTTGATATCATGTCTCATTGCCAATTAGTGATGAGCCTAGTAAGTCACACACATACACAAGTTATCACCTATTTAAATATGATTTAATTAATTAATTAAAGAGTTTAATTGATTAATTAAATAGATTTGGTTTGCAATAAAATTGCAAAGTCCCTAGCATGACTTGAAACCAAATCTAGATTATTGGATGTGTAGTATAAATTAAATTTATATTTAAAGTGTTTAAATATGAATTTAATTGATGAGAAATTAATTAATAGAGATTAATTAATTAATTTATATTTGATATAAATTAATTAGAAGAAGAAAATAATTATTTTGGGTTAAGAACTCAAAATTAAGACACAGAGGCATTTTGGTCATTTTGCAGTGTGACACGTGGCACCATGAGATGGTGACACATGGCATAACACATAAGCTTGCCAAATATTTTTAATCATGTAAGATGATTAAAATCAAGATTAAATATAGGTTTGACACTTGGCACAATGTGATTGGGTCACTTAAACCTAGAGCTAATCAAAAGGTGACATGTGGTTAGGGTTTAATGTGTTAACCTAGCTATTTAAGTGGGGTTATGAAAAGAAAACACAACCAGCAGCCTCTCCTCTCATATGTCACGCCACTTTGAGCCTCTCCAGCTATTTCTCTTCATCTCTCATCAATTCAAAGAGATTAGCCATCAATCTCTTGAATTAAGAACACTAGAAATTGTTTCTAGTGTCCTGTTTACATCTCTAATCTCTTAAAAGGCAGAACTTGAATTTCTAATTAATAGAAAAGGCTTTAGAAGCTGTTCAAGGGCTGCCATAGGTGTTCTTGGTGTGGACAAGCTAGAGGACAACATCCGTGTCCTCAAGACGAATCTCAAAGGCGCACACGCAAAGACATCAAGAGGTTAGTGTAATCGTTCTTGATTTAATCTATGGTTCTAAAATTAATCTGATTAATTTTAAAATCTTAAATGGCAAATACAGATCCAAAAACATATTAAAAGAGTTTTAATATGTTGTTTATCATTGAAATCAAATAGATAAAAATAAATCTTGCATGGTGCATGTGACCCTAGGTGAAAATTTTTGAATTCAATGGTATAAACTTGTGTTTTTCACGCCTGTTCCTTCAATTGGTATCAGAGCCACTATATTTGCCATTTAGATTGTTGATTATATAATTTAATTGTGTGTTTGATCATGAGATCAAGAGATTCATTGCTGGTTGGATCATGAGATGTGGCGTCACACATGGTGAAGCCACCAATGGTGGCGGCAACAATGGTTCCATGGGTGATTCAAGGTTTGGCTTTTAATTCTGCAATTGTTGTATGATCTAAGGCCTATTCTTTAACTAATTAAAGTGTTTAATTAGTTGTTTTAATCACACAATTAAATTATGATTCAAATCAGAATTTTAAAAATTGTTTGAATGTGATTCAAATCTGAATTTTAAAAGTTGTTTGAATGAGATTCAAATCTGAATTTTTAAAGTTGTTTGAATCATATTTAAATCTGATTTTTTAAAATTGATTCAATAAAATTCAGATCTGATTTTTTAAAAATATTTGAATGTGATTCAAATCTGATTTTTAAAAATGTTTGAATGTGATTCAAATCTGAATTTTTGAAGTTGTTTGAATGTGATTCAAATCTGAATTTTTAAATTTGTTTGAATGAGATTCAAATCTGAATTTTTAAATTTATTTGAATCATATTCAAATCTGGAATTTTAAGTTGAATATGAGATATTCAATTTAATTTAAGAATGTATGTTTTATTTAATTGTTAAATAGTGATATGCATGATGGATGATCATGGACTATAAAAGACCAATGTGATTGGATTTATTTCTTTTATGTTTCTTTGGGATTGTAAATTAATTAATTTATTTTAATTTATTTTGGGCATGTATTATTAAGTTTGTAATATTTTTGGGTTGTAATTTCATTTATTTAAGTTCTTGTAAATTCGCCTTGGTATGCCAAGGATTACTATGTAATATTGGATTGCAAGAAGTTCAAGGAGGTCAAGAGCATTGGTGGGACCAGTGGGAGGAATTCAATATCAAGTGTTGATTATGTACTCCTTCAGCAACTCTTGTAAAATGAATGAATGAAATGCACCTAGGAATGCCTGATTCAATTCTTGGTGGCTCGAATTGAATCCCTTAGAAAGTCCATGATCATACCATATTTATCGCTTATCCATGAATGCATGAGATGTATGGGAATGTATGCAATTATATGATATATGCATGCTAAATGGATAATGTGCAAAGTGAGACCTTAATAGTAATTAGGATGGCTATAAAATCTTCCAAACAAATGATTAAGTTGGAAATGCTATAATTAAAGTAATTATAACATAAGCCCTCCATTGGGGCAATTATTTTAAGAAATTTTAAATAGTTGCATGAGATGCAATTAATTTAAGAGATTTTCTTAAGAATAATTGTTAAGCATGAGATGTTGTAAATATGTAAATGGTTTGGTGGCCAATATTGGATGTACTGAGGACATTAAAATTATTTGCATAATTATCGCTCAATGGGATCAACTTAACTAATGCAAGATAAGTCAATATTGGATGTACTGAGATTTTGAGCATTAGGGGCTAGTAAAAGGATTGAACCTCACATGAGATGTGATGGGCAAGGAGTTGCTCACTTATAGTTTATTGTAATTCCAATAATGGATGTACCTGAGGATGATCAATAGAATTATAAGAATTCAATCACCCACTAGAAATCCATCCAACTAGGATTTCCGTTTTCTACTTTGGAAGTGTAGGATTCGCTAAGTTAGTGGGAGGACCAATTTGATTAAAAGACCATAATCATTTTGGTTAATTACATGATACATTTACTAATTAATCTGGTTATTTTCTCAGCTTAATTTTACGATAAAAATGAGCACAAAACAACCACCACCATCCAATATCCTTGCAAGCATACTTGATCACAACAGTTGACAGACCTAATCATGCGATTGGCTAAGAACTATGAAACATGTCCTGAACCTTGAACATATAGGATATGTTCTATATTCAAATGTTCCTGGTCCCTTACCTCCAGAGGCCACACAAGAGGAACATGATACTTTGGACAAGTGGAAGGAGCATGATATGAGAGCTAAGTGTTACATGTTTGCTTCCATGAGTAATGAGTTACAGAAGCAGCATGAAAACTTGCAAAGTGCAAGTGAGATCCTCCTTCACCTACAAGAGTTGTATGGTGAGCACAGTAGGAATGCTAGGTATGAGATATCTAGGCAGCTGTTCCACATGAAGATCTCTGAGGGACAGAATGTTGGGGATCATGTCCACAAGATGATTCGGCTAATTGAGCAGTTGGAACATCTTGACTTCAACATGGATTTCCAACTACAGACGGATTTGATCCTTCAGTCCCTTCCTGAGTCTTTTGGGAATTTTGTGACAAATTTCCATATGACTAAACAGGAATGCACCTTAGCTGGTTTACTCAACATACTGGTTATTGCCCAAAAGAATATGCCAGGCAATAAAGGAAAAGAGGTAGCTTTGGTTGCATCTTCTTCTGCTGGAAAGTCCAACAAGAAGAAGGGCAATAAGAAAAAGAAACCTTAGATTCCTGGTCCTTCCAAGAAAATAGCTAAACAGAAAAGGAAGACTAAAGCTGATAAAGGCAAAGGAAAGTGTTTCCATTGCCAATAGGAAAGAGTTTCCATTGCCAGTAAGAAAGTGTTTCCACTGGCCTGAGTATAGCAATCTAATTGAAAGCAATGCCGTGGTGAAAACCAACTCAAGTTCAAAATATATTTGGCACTTAAGGTTATGTCATGTTGCAGAAGATAGGATTACAAAATTGGAGAAAATGGGATTCTATCCTTATTGGGCTCTGAGCCTACTTCAACTTGTGAATCTTGTCTTCAGGGCAAAATGACTAGATCACCCTTTGTTGGACAAGGGCTAAGAGTTGAAAATATTTTGGAGCTAATACATAGTGATGTATGTGGTCCATTTAAAGAAATGGCTAGAGGGGGCTTTCATTATTTTATTACCTTTACTGATGATAAATCAAGGTTTGGGTATTTGTATTTGATGAAATACAAACATGAATCCTTTGAAAAGTTCAAAGAATTTAAATCTAAAGTAGAAAATCAAACAGGAAAGAGTATTAAAGCTCTTCGATCAGATCGTGGAGGTGAATATTTGAGTACTAAATTTGATGAATACTTGAGATAGCATGGCATTGTTTCTCAGCTGAATCCTCCAGGAACGCCACAGCTGAATGGTGTATCTGAAAGGAGAAATCGTACCCTATTGGATATGGTACGTAGTATGATGAGCTATACTGATATGCCAATCTTCTTTTGGGGATTTGCATTAGAATCAGCTTTGTATATTCTGAATAGGATTCCATCAAAATCAGTTTCTTCCACACCTTATGAGATTTGGCATGGAAGAAAACCAAGTCTTAAGCATGTTAAGATTTGGGGTTGTCCAAATTATATCAAAAGTCAACACCGTAAATTGGAGACCAGATCAGAAAAAGGTCGATTTGTTGGATATCCAAAAGATAGTTTTGGATATTATTTTTATTTGCCTACTACACAAAAGGTTGTGATAAGTAGAGATGCCATATTTCTTGAACAACAGTTTGTTCAAGAAGGAGGCAAAGGAAGGCAAATAGAGTTAGAATTGGAGAATTCTGACCAACCAACAGATCAGATGGATATAGATCCATCTAGTCAACCTATACCCGTTGATGAAACATCTACAGCTGTTCCTCGTAGAACAACCAGGTATCTCACCCACTGTGAGATATGGTTTTCTTCATGAAGAAGAACAAGAGTTGTCTACTCATGAAGAAGTAGATCATGGAGATGATCCACTTACCTATGAAGAAGCTATATCAGATATAGACTCTTCAAAATGGATTGATGCTATGAAATCCGAGATTGATTCCATGTATAAGAATCAAGTTTGGGATCTTGTTGACCCACCTGAAGGTATTGTACCTATAGGGAACAAATGGGTTTTCAAGAAGAAAATTGGTTCTGATGGAAAGGTAGAGACCTATAAGGCAAGGCTAGTAGCGAAAGAGTTTCGCCAAAGGCAAGGAATCGACTATGAGGAGACTTTCTCGCCTGTTGCCATGCTTAAATCAATTAGGATTTTATTAGCAATAGCTGCATACTATGATTATGAGATTTGGCAGATGGATGTCAAAGCCTTTTCTCAATGGATACTTTGAAGAAAACATTTTCATGGAACAACCTAAGGGATTTGAATCCCAAGATGGTTCCAAGGTATGCAAGCTAAAGCGATCCATTTATGGGTTGAAACAAGCTTCGAGGAGTTGGAACATCCGTTTTGATGAAGCCATTAAATCCTTTGGTTTTATCAAAAATGAGGATGAGCCGTGTGTATATAAGAAGGTTAGTGACAGTGCTATCACTTTCCTTGTCTTATATGTGGATGACATACTGTTGATGGGTAATGATACAGGTATGTTGACGACTATAAAGGTATGGTTGTCAAATACATTCTCCATGAAAGACTTAGGGGAGGCAACCTATATTCTTGGGATTCGCATCTATAGAGATAGAGCGAAAAGAATAATTGGTTTATCCCAAAGTCTATACTTGGAAAATGTGTTAAAGAGGTTTAACATGCTTGATTCCAAGAGAGGATTGTTACCAGTGAGACATGGTATCCATCTTTCTAAAGAGATGTCTCCAAAGACACCTAAAGAAAGAGATAAGATGGCCAGGATTCCATATGCTTCGGCTATTGGAAGTTTAATGTATGCAATGTTGTGTACTAGGCCGGATATCGCATATCTCGTTAGTTTGACTAGCAGTATCAATCCAATCCGGTTTGGAACATCTGGATAGTCACAAGAATATCCTTAAGTACTTGAGAAGAACTAAGGATTTATTCTTGATTTATGTAGGTAGAGACTTGAAATTTTATGGCTATACTGTTTCTGATTTACAATCAGATATCGATGATAGAAATTCTTCCGCTTGATATGTGTTCAATTTTAATGTAGGTGATCTCAGTTGGAAGAGTACCAAACAGAGCACGACTGCAGATTCCACTCGAGGTCGAGTATATTCGCATCGATCTTGCAAAGGAAGCTGTTTGGATAAAGAAGTTCGTGATAGAACTTACAGTAGTTCCTTCCATTAAGTCAGCAGTTCCACTACACTGTGACAATAATGGAGCAGTCATACAGACTAAGGAACTAAGGTCTCACCAAAATCCAAACACATAGAAAGGCATTATCACATTATCAGAGATATAGTTGGGCAAGGCGATATAGTCATGCAGAAAAATAACATCAGCTGAAAAATTCAGCTGATCCATTCACTAAGCCTTTGTCATAAGCTCAGTTAGACTGACATCTTGAGAAGATGGGTCTAAGATATTATAATGAATGGCTCTAGTGCTAGTGGGAGATTGTTAGTAGTATGCCCTAAAGCATATCATTTAGTATGTATCTTGTACATATTTTTAATAATAAAAGGCATTTCCACTTTTCCGTTTACATAATATATTTATGTGTAATAGAAAAGGTCCATTGATATTTTGTTAGAAATATTATTCTTAAGTTGTTAAGAATATGAGTGACAATATTTCTAGCACAAAGTATCATAAATAGGTTCACAATCGAGGATACTTCATAATAAGGACATGACTTATCCAGAAAGATTGTATTCATGTTTGTTCCCAAGTTATTTATATGAGATATAAATAAGATGGAATGGTGAGTCTCATGCCATATAACAAACATGATAGGCACTTATAAATGATAAGTAGGCCGAACCAGTGACACTTATGACAAGCACATGGAGTTTACTCTTGTCAATGTTTTGTCATAAATCATATCAGTGCATATAATCTTTAGACCTGAGATAGCACAGATTATCTTGTATATAGGTAGTTTGAGTTTGATCTCGCTTTCATACTTGTACTATGTATGGGTATATGGGCATGTGTTGGCTCCTGCTAGTTATATATGGAGGTAGGTGTTGATCAAGAAGGAATCTGTTCCTCTAAGTAAATAGAGATAAAATCCTATGTTCATTTAATTGTTCTTGATGTTTCAAGTTCTGGCCAGACAGATAGATTTATTCGTAAAAGAGTTTCGATGAGAAAATCTTTTAATCAAGAACTGGAATTAAAAGAGAACATAATATTCATAGCAAATGGAGTTTGACATAAACCATGACTCGGCTTGAGTTGGGATTTTGTAACAGAGAGATTCTAGTGCATGGTAACATATGATTATAGGTTCATTTAAGGTAAATCTTATTACTAATTGGGTGGCCATGGCATGCTATGCTAGGTGTTAACCATGGTCTATGAGGTTCATAAAATGATTTAGAGAAATCATTTATGGTAAGAAAGAGTTCGATGATATTAAGAGTTGATATCATGTCTCATTGCCAAATAGTGATGAGCCTAGTAAGTCACACACATACACAAGTTATCACCTATTTAAATATGATTTAATTAATTAATTAAAGAGTTTATTTGATTAATAAAATAGATTTTTTTTGCAATTATTTTGCATAGTACCTAGCATGTCTTGAAACCAAATCTAGATTATTGGATGTGTAGTATAAATTAAATTTATATTTAAAGTGTTTAAATATGAATTTAATTGATGAGAAATTAATTAATAGAGATTAATTAATTAATTTATATTTGATATAAATTAATTAGAAGAAGAAAATAATTATTTTGGGTTAAGAACTCAAAATTAAGACACATGGGCATTTTGGTCATTTTGCGGTGTGACACGTGGCACCATGAGATGGTGACACATGGCATAACACATAAGCTTGCCAAATATTTTTAATCATGTAAGATGATTAAAATCAAGATTAAATATAGGTTTGACACTTGGCACAATGTGATTGGGTCACTTAAACCTAGAGCTAATCAAAAGGTGACATGTGGCTAGGGTTTAATGTGTTAACCTAGCTATTTAAGTGGGGTTATGAAAAGAAAACACAACCAGCAGCCTCTCCTCTCATATGTCACGCCACTTTGAGCCTCTCCAGCTATTTCTCTTCATCTCTCATCAATTCAAAGAGATTAGCCATCAATCTCTTGAATTAAGAACACTAGAAATTGTTTCTAGTGTCCTGTTTACATCTCTAATCTCTTAAAAGGCAGAACTTGAATTTCTAATTAATAGAAAAGGCTTTAGAAGCTGTTCAAGGGCTTCCATAGGTGTTCTTAGTGTGGACAAGCTAGAGGGACAACATCCGTGTCCTCAAGACGAATCTCAAAGGCGCACACGCAAAGACATCAAGAGGTTAGTGTAATCGTTCTTGATTTAATCTAGGGTTCTAAAATTAATCTGATTAATTTTAAAATCTTAAATCGCAAATACAGATCCAAAAACATATTAAAAGAGTTTTAATATGTTGTTTATCATTGAAATCAAATAGATAAAAATAAATCTTGCATGGTGCATGTGACCCTAGGTGAAAATTTTTGAATTCAATGGTATAAACTTGTGTTTTTCACGCTTCCGTTCCTTCACAAGATGCCCTGGATGTTATCAGGGGTATGTTCTCCCTCTACAACACATCTGTGCATGCATTGGTCGATAGGATCCACTCATTCATACATTTGCATCAACCTACCCGCAGAAAGGGGGATACTAGTAGGGGAGAGTGACCAAGACATTCTGGTCACTAATCCATTGGGCCACAGTGTAGTGGTGAACAAGGTGTATAAAGGTTGCCCGTTAAGGATTCAAGGGTATGAATTCTTGGCAGACCTGATTGAATTGCCTTTCCATGAGTTTGACGTGATTTTGGGAATGGACTAGTTGTCACGTCATTAGGCAATGGTTGATTGTAAATTGAAGAGGATTTCCTTGAGAACTCCTGAGGGTAATGAGATCACAGTTGTGAGGGAAAGGACAGATTTCTTGTTTAATGTCATCTCAGCCACAGTTGTAAGAAAACTAATGAGAAAAGGCTGTGAAGCCTACCTAGCACATGTGGTGGATACTAGGCAGGCTAAGTTAGATCTGTGTGACATACCCATAGTAAGAGACTTCCCAAATGTGTTCCCTGAAGAATTGCCTTGCTTGCCACTAGAAAGAGAAGTCGAATTTGCTATTGAGATACTGTCGGGTACAACACCAATCTCTATTGCTCCTTATAGGATGGCACCTACTGAGTTAAAGGAGTTAAAAATCCGGTTGCAGGAGTTACTGGATAAGGGGTTCATAAGCCCTAGTGTGTCACCATGGGGAGCCCCAATACTGTTTGTGAAGAAGAAAGATTGGACTTTGAGGTTATGCATCGATTACCGGCAATTGAATAAAGTGACTGCAAAGAACAAATATCCGTTGCCTAGAATTGATGATCTGTTTGATCAGTTGAAGGGAGCAGGAGTATTTTCTAAAATTGATATCAAATCAGGGTATCATCAGTTGAGGGTGAAGGATGCAGATGTGCCAAAGACTGCATTTAGGACCCAGTATGAGCATTATGAATTCCTGGTGATGCCCTTTGGTTTAACAAATACACCAGCAGCATTCATGGACCTTATGAACCGTATCTTCCATCCATACCTAGATCGGTTCGTAGTGGTCTTTATTGATGATATTTTGGTGTATTAAAAAACCAGGGAAGAACATGATGAATATTTGAGGATTGTTCTGCAAATCCTGAGAGAAAAGAAGCTGTATGCTAAATTATCCAAATGTGAATTCTAGTTAAGTGAGATTGCATTCCTTGGACACATAGTGTCAGCTCATGGATCCCAAGAAAATAGAAGCAGTGATGGAATGAAAGCCTCCCAGAATTACAACTGAGGTCAGAAGTTTCTTGGAGCTAGCTGGGTATTACAGAAGATTTGTGAAGGGATTTTCATTAATAGCTACTCCAATGACCAAGTTGTTACATAAGAATATCATATTTGACTGGAATAACAAGTGTCAGGCCAGTTTTGAGATGTTGAAGGCTATGTTGATAAAGGCACCAGTGTTAACACAGCCTGTAACATCCCTATTGCACGTGTTCTATACGTTCTGTTGCTCCAGTAGTCAAATAACAGTCCAGGCAAGTCAGGATGTCTGGAACTACACTTCGATGATGGTGAACAGACATATAATGATGAAATAAATAAAAAGAAAATACAAGAAAAATCAAACAAAAATGAAAGAGAGAAAACGAAGCTAAGTTAAACGAGCTGGCACCACAGCGATGGGTGACTGCACCGGAAAGGTCGTTGCCGACCCCAGGACCGCAGGGAACCCTCGGAATTTAATTTTGAGACATAAATAAAGATTTATTGAAATTTAATTGACACTAGAAATATCAAAGAAAAATTAATAAATTAGTATAAAGAAAAACGAAAAATCGAGAAACAGACAAAAATCGGTATTACCGAAAAAATCGGGAATATAACCCGAAGTGGGGTATTTTGGTCATTTGACACCTAGAGTTGCCTTTTGACCTCAATGTCCATTAAAAATAAATGATATTACACTTTATAAATGTCTTAAAAATTAAAATTGTGGTACATTATATTAATAGTGCAAGAAATGGGGTATAAAGTGAATAATTAAAATCTTAACATATAAAATTACTTAATTAAAAGTGAGTGGGGCACTAAGGGGTATTTAAACACCTAAAGGACATGTGTATGTCCACTAAACACTTCAGTTTTCTGCATCATCTTCTCCAGCCGAAATGGACCACCATGAAAGCACCATGGGCAAAGCTTCCTAATCTCTCATGCAAGCACCTTCATGCCATGTTTCCACTTAAATTCTTTCATTAAACTTGGTCCACTCCTCTTGGGCAGATTATAGAGAACAAAAAGGAAGAGATTTGGTGAACTTTTAACAAGCTCCAAAAGTGGCAAGTGTCCAAAATCCCTCCCTTGCTTTAGTAAAGCTTGTGTTTAGGTTGAGGTGAGTGTTTTGGTGAAGAGAAATAAAAGAAATAGTGAGAAATGGACTTGTCCATTTTCGGCAGCCATGAACCCTTGTTGAGCTTGATTTATTTTTACTTCTAATGAATGAAAATGAAGGTTGATTGATTCAAATGAAAGTTAGAGTAAGTTTGTGCATAAGTATGTACATGTAGTGTTTAGATTTAAGGTGTGAAATGGAACCTTGAAGCCTTGGGCAAACTGCCATGTTTGGAAGCCCCTAATAGCATGAATTTGTGTGTGAATATATGGTTATTAATGATATATGTTAATGTCAATTTGTGGGCAGCAAGTGTAAGTGATGTTGAAGTATGAATATGTTGAAGTATATGTGTAATATTAACATTGAAGTATGTTGAATTTTGGTGGAAGTGAATGTTGAACTTAATGATGGATTGTGTGCATTGAGCACTTGAACATTCTGCCCAGAATTGTTGCTGAAATTGTGTATAATACATGTATAGAAGTGTGTTGATTGAATATTGTAGTAATGAGGAGGAGCAGGAACATTAAATTGGAAGTGTATGAGCTTTGTGCAGGTGGTGCATTGAAGGCAGCACCTAAATGAGGCCATAAGTGCCAAACTATGAACCCAATTAGTATGAGGCCAATATGGGGTGAAACTAGACACCAAATAGGCCAACTTTCATGTAGAAAGGTTGCCAAAATTCTGCCTAGAAACTGACCTTAAAAAGTGACCAAATCCGGATTAGTGCATTTGAGGCCTGAAAACTGACCATTTGGGCAGCAGTTAGTGTTTAGGCCATAACTCACTCAAAACAGGTCCAATTGACCTGAAATTTTTACCATGAATAGTTAAGACCTATATCTACAAGTCTTATGAAGACACCAAGGCCCATAAATGACCAGAACCAAGTCAAACGGCTTGCACAATTTCGGGCACAAAAATTGCCGAACCAAAAGTGACCAAAAAAATTGACCAAATTGTGCACTAAAAGTGCAATCTGTCCAGCTTTAGCAAATTGACCATATCTTGGTCTACACAACTTGGAATGACCTGAAATTTTGCCCCGCGTGCAATAAGACATAGTGCTACAATTTTTCTTCTTTGACCAGAAGCGAAAAACCAAGGGAAATAGGACTATAAGCTAGACCAATCTAGCACACAAAAATTGAGAATTTGACATTTTGCATACAATGATGCTTGAAGCATTTTGGCAATGAATGCCAACTTGTAAAAATGGTAAATTGCACTATATTGGCAGCATATTGAGATATAAATTGTGACATATTGATGCTAGAAACAACTTGTCCATATTACCTAAAAAGGTCAACATATGCATTGACTTGTGAATTATACAATAGTTAGTAAACTCCAAAGATTGAAGAACTAAACAATTAATTTATAATGTGCCCTAGTTTGCCTAGTTGACTACTATGGATAGGTTGGCATGCCAATAGGATTCTGACAGCTGTTCTGTAAATGGCTTTATGCCATACTGTGTTTTTACGGCTTATTATGCTGTACTGTGAGTTTAATAGCCTACGGCTATACATATTGTGTATTTATTTTTGGCTTATCGCCAGATTGACTATATGGCTTTTTGGCCACGCTATTTGAACACCAGGAGACACTTTGTGACCGATGGTGTGATGGCCCGAGGTACTAGGTACCCAGTGCTAGTATATCCATTTATCCAGTCTGGTCAGTATATAGGCTACACGGGCAGTAATTCAAGTACTATTAAATTCAAATACCTAAATCCAATCTACTGACATACAGCACCACCAAAAATTTGTAAACACTTTATTTACTTTATTTTAGTGTATATTTCTTTATATTTGGCACCACTAAGAAAAATTCCTTAGCGCGTTGCTTTTGTAACGCGTAGGTATTGGAGATACAGCTGGGGAGCCCAGCAGACCTACGACCGGGTGAGACATCAGATCTGCACAGGAGTCCAGAGTCATCTGCACTGCATTGCATACATGGTAGGACTTAGGATATCTTGTATTTTGTACTTTTGTTATATATTTGAAATTCGGCCCTGTATTTTGTAATGTTATGAAAGCTCTAAAGTTTGTAATATTTTGTACATATTAAATAACATGGAGATTTTCTGTACATATTTAAATTATTATGGACTGTGTTATGGAACTGTTTAATGACTGTAAAAGTCTATTGACTTTACTGAGAAATAGAGACTGTGAAATATTTGAGATTTTAATATTATCATATTGAACTGTTTTCAACAGGTTTGGAAGGACAGTTTGTCCAAAATACAGACGGCACCTTGCCAAATTTTTATTACTATTTTAAAAGACTGACTTTATTAAAGTGTGAAAATAGAACCAGTATGCTATAAATAGCACATAAACACTTCTTAAAATCAAATTGAGTTTAGAAAATGTGATATTCACAGACTAAGTGCTCCAGCATGCCGTGTAGCACGCCTTGCTCGGCTATTCTGTAGATGGGTAAGGGGTGTTACACAACCAGTGTCGGGAAAGGACTTTGTGGTCTACAGTGATGCCTCGCATAACAGGTTAGGGTGTGTATTGATGCAAGAAGGGAAGCTGGTTGCCTATGCTTTTAGGCAGCTGAAGCCACATGAACAGAACTACCCTACCCGTGATCTAGAACTTGCAGCAATTATATTCACACTGAAGATATGGAGGCACTACTTGTATGGTGAAAAGAGCTACATTTACACAAACCACAAAAGTCTAAAATATTTGCCAACCCAGAAGGAGCTCAACCTCAGATAGAGGCAATGGATTGAGTTCCTGAAGGACTATGATTGTGTGATTGACTACCATCCTGGGAAGGCAAATGTAGTTGCTAATGCTTTGAGCAGAAAATCCATCACAGCTTTGAGATCATTGAATGCCCGTCTATACTTGGCTCGAGATGGAGCTATTTTGGCTGAGTTGCAAATGAGGCAAAACCTACTACAGTAGATTTTAGATGGGCAGAAGGTAGATGAGAAGCTAAAGGCTATTATGAGTAAAATCTCATAAGGGAAGGCAACTGATTGTGAGGTGAAAGCAGATAGGTGTCTGTATTACAAAGGAAGAGTGTGTGTACCAGATGATGGGGAATTGAAGGCCAGTATTCTAAAAGAGGCACACACTAGTTTGTATGCTATGCACCCAGGAAGTACAAAAATGTATCATGACCTGAAGCTTCATTATTGGTGGCCTGGTATGAAAAAAGACATAGCTGACTATGTAACTAAATGTTTAACATGTCAGTAAGTCAAGGCAGAACATAAAGTTCCATCAGGTTTGCTACAGCCTATACGCATACCTGAATGGAAATGGGATCGGGTCACCATGGATTTTGTTAGTGGTCTACCTCTCACCCAGAAAAAGCATGATGCAGTATGGGTGATAGTGCATAGATTGACGAAGTCAGCACACTTTCTGCCAGTTAGGACTGACTACTCACTGGAGAAGTTAGCATAATTGTATATCAGAGAGATAGTTAGACTGCATGGAATTCCACCTTCCATCATATCTGATCGAGACCCAAGGTTTACATCGAGATTTTGTAAGAAGTTGCATGAATCCTTGGGTACACAACTCCACTTTAGCACAGCTTTTCATCCTCAGATGGATGGGCAATCAGAAAGAGTAAACCAGTTAAACATTGAAACCAATCAAATTAATACAAATATTGAACTAAAATGATAATAATAACATGAAATATATATTAGGTCCTTGAGGATATACTGAGGAGTTGTGTCATCGAGTTTGAGGGAAGTTGGGATAGATATCTCCCACTAGCAGAATTTGCATACAATAATAACTACCAAGCTAGCATCCAAATGGCCCCGTATGAAGCATTGTATTAGAGGAAATGTAGAACCCCAGTGTGTTGGACTGAATTGGGCAAAGATAAACTGGTAGGGCCAGACCTGGTGAAACAGGCTGAGGAGAAAGTAAAGTTAATCAAAGCTAATCTGAAGGTTGTCTCAGACAGACAAAAATCCTATGCTGACTTGAAGAGAAAAGAAATAGAATATGTAGTTAGCGACAAAGTGTTCCTCGAGGTGTCACTATGGAAGAAGGTACTAAGGTTTGGAAGAAAAGGTAAGTTAAGCCCTAAGTTCATTGACCCATATGAAATCATTGAACGTGTGGGACCAGTGGCCTATAGGTTAGCTTTACCACCAGAGCTGGATAAGATCCACAATGTGTTCCACGTATCTATGCTAAGAAGATATCGCTCAGATTCTTCCCATGTCATCTCCATGGAAGAAATTGAAGTACAACTGGATTTGACATATGAAGAAGAACCCATACAGATGCTGGCTAGGGAAGTGAAGGAATTGAGAAATAAACAAATTCCACTGGTGAAAGTGTTTTGGAGGCACCACAACACCGAGGAGGCAACTTGGGAAAGTGAAGAGATGATGAGACAACAGTTCCCTCAACTGTTTGCATCAGGTAAATTTCGAGGACAAAATTTAAATTAGAGGGGAAGAGTTGTAACACCCTCACTGTAGCAATTTCGTACATTCTACTGTTCAGGTGATCGGTGTCGGTCCGAACAGCTAGAACGTCTGAAAAAATATTTAGACTAAAGTGAAGAGCCATAATTAACTCAAATAATAATAAGAAAAATTTAGGAAAAATTTTAGAAATAAAATACAACCAAGTTAAATGAGTCAGTGCCCTAGCGATGTGTAACCCAGTGGGAAGTTACTGTCCTCGCAGCTAGGAGCCCTAAACCCAGGAAAAAATTCATGAAATAATTTTTGAGACTCCAGAGAAGAGTCATTGGGGTTTTGATGGCATTAGAATACCAAGAAAATACTTAGAAAATTTTTTAGATCGGTACAAACGATTTTGGCTCGATAAGCTAAACGAAGGGCATTTTGGTCATTTCATCTTCAGAGATGAGTTTTGGCCAACTTGTCTAGTTAAATAAATAATTTGTATGACATAACATATGAATAAATATTGCTAAAAATTGAATTGAAAATGAGTAAAAAAGAAAAGAAAAAAAATGGATAAAAATATGAATTTTGACATCACATGATGTCATTAAACCATTTCCACCAATCACATTTAACCAAGCCCACTTAAAACAAATAAAAAGAGATAAAATGGGAGAAAAAAAGAAAAGAAAATCTGCTTTCTTCTTCCTCAGCCATACCAGCCGAAACCCATCTCTAACCCATTCCTCCATTAAAGCTTTATCACCTCAAAATCCCTCTCTCTCTTCACTAAAATTTTTCCTCACCCCTTAAGCTCTCTCTAGCCAGCAAAAAGAAGAAGGAAAAGGAAGGTTTTGCAAGCTTGGGAGGTAGCTCCAACAAGGTTAGTGCCAATTTGATTGCATAATAGTTGTGTATGGCTGCCATTGAACATGATTTTGGTGTTTTAATTCATGGATTGTATGTATATAGAGAATTGAAATTGTTGGAGTTAGGGTTTGGGAAAAACCTAGGGTTTTGTTCATGTATTGGTGAAAGGAAATTCTAATGGTCAATTAGTGACTATTTGGCTATGTTTGAGTAGGAATTGAAGTGAATTGTGCTATGGGAATTGAGGTTGGGTGTGCTGCCTTGAGTGCCCTGTAGGTCTGGATGTGAGTCTAGCATGTTTGGGTAGCTATAACTTGGGTTATGCAGGTTTAATTGGTGTAAGACCAATTGGACATGAAATTAAACACATAATGGCACAACTTTGATAGAGAAACCCTATCTAAAAAGCAAACTTAGGATGCCCTAGAAATTAACTAAATCCGGGTAACTTACATTCTGTGTAGGCAGAATGACCAAATGAACAGTGATCATTCATTTGGTCATAACTCAGTGTAGAAAGGTCCAATTGACCTGAAATTTATATTAATTAAAAGCTTAGACAATTTAGAACAACTTTTGTGTTGAACACAAACTCTAATTCTGGACTTAACTAAATGAAATTATTGGCTAAATTTGAACTACCAAATTTAGCAAAATGGTATTCTGCCCAGAATTTCTGGGTAGATACCAATCCGGCCAGCCTTGCAAAAAATGGCATATCTTGAGCTAGAAAACTCCAAATGAAGTGATTCAAAAAGTGAAATGCAACTAGACACAATAAAGAACAACTTTGATTAAGAACACTTGGCCAAATTCTTACTATAGAATGGCCTAATGGAACAGTGAACTCTAGCACCCAAAAACTAAAATTTTGATTTATTCTCCATTAGTTAGAAGTATGGATTAGCAACTAATGCCAACACTTTTGGGAACCAAAATATGGTAAATTTATGTGATTAGGGCTTATGTAACTATTATGCATTAGAAAGTCAATAATTTGACCTAAATAGTAAAATGAATAGTAACCTTACATATAAAACATGAAAAATTCAATCAATAACTTTGTAATGTGCCCTAGTATACCTAGTAAGATTGGTTTGGATAGGTTGGCATGCCAATATGGTTCAGTTAGTAGTACTGCACATGGCATCATGCCATTATGTGATTTTATGGCTTTTAGCCATTCTGATATTATAATGATACTTGGCCTTGTGTCTAATATTTATTACAGCTTATTAGCTGTTCTGTTGCACACCGGGAGATACATTGTGACCGATGGTGTGAAGGCCCTAGGTACTTGGTATCCAGTGCCAGTTTAACCGTATATCCAGTCCAGTTATCTAGTTTAGGTTACTTGGGGAACCAAAAATGGAAGATGATAAATTTAATGAAATAATTGACATAACAAGTACCAAATAAATGGACTACAAATAATTACCAAAAATTTATCTGTATGAGACATCAATATATACACTGCACGTTTATTTCTTTTTAGTTCTTTTTATTTTATTATTAGCACCACTAAGCATTATTGCTTAGCGTGTTGCTTTTTATCACGTGTAGGTTCTGGAGAGACTGACAGAGAGCCCAATAAACCACAGACTGGGTGAGGCCATTCACAGTTCTGCATAGTGTCCGTGTCACCTCACAGACTTTAGTGCATTGGTAGGACACTGGGTCCCATTTTAGTATTTTATACTATTTGTATTTTGTAATTAAACTTTTATTTTCTCATATATAGTTGAAACTCATGTAATATATTTTGGAATTAATGCAAATATCTGTAATTTGTGTTTATAAATAAAAATTGAGTATTTATTTATGATTTGTACATGATTATCAAGTGAAATGAATGAATGATAAATAGAAGAAATTTTTAGAAATGGTTGAGGAATATTGAGATTATGTTGATGTAATGGAGTTTGAGAATGATTGAGATCTATTGGAAGTGTTTTTCACAAGTTTCGAAGAATTTTTTTATTCATTTTTAGCCGGTACTCTGTCAAATTTTCTATAAAATTTTCAGAACCTCAAATGTATTTATAATTTCAATAAATAACTTAAATGAATCAAATTTCAAAAATTATATTTCATAACCATAAAGAAATAAATTAAGGAAGGATAAAAATAATTGAGATAAAATAGGGTGTTCCGGTACACTGTGTGGCATATCTTGCTCGGCTATACTATAGACGGGCAAGGGTGTCACATAGGTCATCACTTAAAACCCTTGCCACATGTCATCTTTTGATTGCACCTTAATTTTAATTGACCTAATCACATTATGCCAAGTGTCAAAGTCAGGTTTAATCTTGACTTTGGTCATCTTATATGATTGCAAGACAAATGGCAAGCTTATATGGTGCCATGTGTCACTGTCTCATGGTGCCACATGTCACCCTGTGAAATGACCAAATTACCCTTCTGTTGTAATTTTGAGTTCTCAACCCAAAATAATTATTTTTCCTCTTCTAATCAATTTATATTAAATATAAATTAATTAATTAATCTCTATTAATTAATTTCTCATAATTAAATTCATATTTAAACACTTTAAATATAAATTTAACTTATACTATACATCCAATAACCTAGATTTGGTTTCAAGTCATACTAGAGACTTTTGCAATCTAATTGCAAACCAAACATATTTAATTAATCAATTAAACTCTTTAACTAATTAATTAAATCACATTTAACTTGGTGATTACTTGTGTATGTGTGTGACTCACTAGGCTCATCACTAATTTGCAATGAGATATGATATTGACTCTTAATATCATCAGAACTCTTTCTTACCATAAATAATTTCTCTAAGTCATTTTAGGCATCTTATAGACCATGGTTAACACCCAGCATAGCATGCCATGGCCACCCAATCAATAATAAGGAATACCTTAAATTAACCTTTTATGATATGTTACCATGCACTAGGATCTCTCTGTTACAAAATCCCAATTTGAGCTGGAGTCATGGCTTATGTCAAACCCCATTTGCTATGAATATTATATTCTCTTTTAATTCTAATTCTTCATTAAAAAGATTTTCTCATCAAAAACTCTTTTCTAATTAAATCTATCTGTCTTGGCTAGGAACTTGAAACATCAAGAATAATTAAATTAATGTAGGATTTTATCCCTATTTACTTAGGGTAACAGATTCTATCTTGATCAACACTTACCTATATATATAACTAGTAGGAGCCAACACATGCCCATATACCCATACACAGTACAAGTATGAAAGCAGTATCAAACTCAAACCACCTATATACAAGATAATTATGTTATCTCAAGTCTAAAGATTATATACACTGATATGATTTATGACAATGCATTGACAAGAGTAAACTCCACGTGTTTGTCATAAGTGTCACTGGTTCGGCCTACTTATCATGCATAAGTGCCTATCATGTTTGTTATATGGCATGAGACTCACCATTCCATCTTATTTACATCATATAAATAACTTGGGAACAAACATGATTACAATTTTTATGGATAAGTCATGTCCTTATTGTGAAGTATCCTCGATTGTGAACCAATTTATAATACTTTGTGCTAGAAATATCGTCACTCATATTCTCAATAACTTAAGAATAAAATTTCTAACAAAATATCAATGAACCTTTTCTATTACACATAAATATGTTATGTAAACAGAAAAGTGAAAATGCCTTTTTATTAATAAAAAATGTACAAGATACATACTAAATGATATGCTCTAGGGCATACTACTAACACTTAATCCTCTCTAGCTTTCATTGCATATGCTCTAGTTGGGGTTCTATTTTTCTGGGGTCTGGTAACTATCGTTGATACCCCTCTCTGACGGGTCCTAGCTAGAGACTTTGCTTGGCTTTCTGCTTATCTGCATACTAGGTGTGGATGCCTGTGTCTGAGTCCGTGGTGCATCAGTACCCTTTAACCGAGGACAATCCTTCTTGAAATGATCAATGGCCCCATATTTGAAATAGGCCCTTGTCATTTTCCTACAAGTGCTTGGGTGGGGACAACCATAATACTCACACTGTACTAGTGTTGGTCTTCTAAAGGAAGCTGCTGGTGAACTAGTAGTGGAACCTTAAATGGGGTCCCCTGCTTAGTACTAGGGGCTGTTGTCTAACTCTGAGGTCCTCTCATCTTCTTATTACTGGAGGAGATATTGCTCGGTTGTCCCCTCTTCTAATCTCTATTCTTTCTGCTTTGTTCTTCTGCCTTAACTCTTTCAATGTTTAAAGTAGCTGACACCAATATGGAGAAGTCATCTATTTGCATCCCAATAAGCTAGAGTCTGAGATAATCATTCAAGCCATCCTCAAGCCTCCTACATTTGATCTCCTTAGTGACAACTATCTCTCTATCATATCTACTAAGTCTGATAAATTCTCTCTCATACTCAGTGATTGATAATTGTCTCTACTTTAATTGGATAAACTCCCTCCTCTTACTTTCTAAATATTATTGACTAACATATTTCTTCCTGAATTCAGCCAAAAAAAGATCCTAGGTAATATCCTATGGAGGCTGCGCCTTCTCTGCATGATCAATCGCTATCAACCACCACTGATATGCCTCCTCTTGTAACAGAGATACTGCATATTCTAAACTCTGATCTAGTGTGCAGTGGAGCTGATGTAGAACCTTTTCTGTCCTTTATAACCAAAATTCAGCAGTGGAGGGATCATTATCCTTCATACCATATAAATCTATAGCCCCATACTTCTTGAGTTTCTCTATATGACTTCTCTATGGAGCCTGTGGGATAGCCCTGGTCACATGTCTAAAGACGTCTATCATTTGTTGAAACAAAACATTTTGGCCTTGATTAGATGGGCCAGTCAAGGCTTGTGGAGGAGCATTTTTTGAGTTTCCGATGCCTACACTGATGGGGCTATTACTTTCGACAGCCTCATCTGTGGCTCATTGCGAGGCGGGATCCATACCTAATCCCTACAATAAATAAGAGAAAATATCTGCATCAGAGTCACACAAATCCTATTTATTATACCCTATGTGACTTATTAACATTTCCTTTATCTAGTTTCAGAACTGCCTACACCTAGGCTTTGATATAAAAAATTGTGACAACCACCGTTCCGGCAGCATAACAACTGAACTGGAAGTGTTACCTATAATTTCATGACCTATGACAAGGACTATATCTTAATTTCATATGAACTTTCCACACTTGTCACATAAAAATTGTACCTTAATGTGATTTAAGCAAAATTAAACTTTATATAACATGTCATTTACTTAGATACATCCTTATCATTAAATATTTATTTATAGAACTTATGCAACTTATATTTCTTATACAACTTATACAAAAGAATCATTTACAAATAAAGAAAGCCAACCCTAATTAAACTCTTGGTAAAATACTACTCCTCTGATGTAGACTTTAATGATCTGCTCTTTGTGAACTCTTGGCTTCAGTATCTGCATGAGGTAAAAACCCATCGTGCTAAGCATATAGCTTAGTGGTGCATGTCTAGCTTAAGATGGCTAATTAATAGTCATCTATAACTACACATACTGTAGGCATTTAACAACTAATTAAAATAATTTCAAGCAAGTAACAATTCATAACAATTTTTATAAAGATAAATACAACATTTCATTGTTAACTCTTTAATTGAATTTCACTAATCTTGCTTAAGAAATGTGCATATGGCAGCAAGTTATCTATTAACAAATGTAAAATCCAATTTATAAATAAAAGAGCAACTCATTTGACTTGAAAGCTTGTCATTTCATTATTTCTATTTAATGGCCCAATTCCTCCATGGTGTAACTTTCTTTATTCCAGATACTGGGATTTTAATGCGACACCTTTTTTCAGATGTCATCTTACATTTTCTCTTTTCTACTGCAACATCTTCTTTTGGATGTTGTCTTACGTGTCCTTTTCACCATAGCAACACCATTTTTTAGGTGTTGTCTTACGTGCCTTTTTAGAATCAATACGTATATTGCAACACCGTCTTTCAGTGCCGTCTCTACATGCTCATAGATATAAATTCATTTCAGTTTGCAGATCTGCTTGCTTATCCCCCTATTTGGAATGCTAAACTATCCAATTTCTATCTTCAATCTAAGTAGAATCTTGGGCCTCAATAGTCTTATAACTGTTAGTAGTATGCCCTAGAGCATATCATTTAGTATGTATCTTGTGTTAGTAGCATGCCCTAGAGCATATCATTTAGTATGTATCTTGTACATATTTTTTTTTAATAAAAGGCATTTCCACTTTTCCGTTTACATAATATATTTATGTGTAAAAGAAAAGGTCCACTGATATTTTGTTGGAAATTATATTCTTAAGTTGTTAAGAATATGAGTGACAATATTTTTAGTACAAAGTATCATAAATAGGTTCACAATCGAGGATACTTCATAATAAGGACATGACTTATCCAGAAAGATTGTATTCATGTTTGTTCCCAAGTTATTTATATGGGATATAAATAAGATGGAATGGTGAGTCTCAAGCCATATAACAAACATGATAGGCACTTATAAATGATAAGTAGGCCGAACCAGTGACACTTATGATAAGCACATAGAGTTTACTCTTGTCAATGTTTTGTCATAAATCATATCAGTGCATATAATCTTTAGACCTGAGAGAGCACAGTTATCTTGCATATAGGTAGTTTGAGTTTGATACTGCTTTCATACTTGTACTGTGTATGGGTATATGGGCATGTGTTGGCTCCTACAAGTTATATATGGAGGTAGGTGTTGATCAAGATGGAATCTATTCCTCTAAGTAAATAGAGATAAAATCCTATGTTCATTTAATTGTTCTTGATGTTTCAAGTTCCTGGCCAGGACAGATAGATTTATTCAGAAAAGAGTTTCTGATGAGAAAATCTTTTTAATCAAGAACTGGAATTAAAAGAGAACATAATATTCATAACAAATGGAGTTTGACATAAACCATGACTCCAGCTTGAGTTGGGATTTTGTAACAGAGAGATTCTAGTGCATGGTAACATATGATTATAGGTTCATTTAAGGTAAACCTTATTACTAATTGGGTGGCCATGGCATGCTATGCTAGGCGTTAACCATGGTCTATGAGGCTCATAGAATGATTTAGAGAAATCATTTATGGTAAGAAAGAGTTCTGATGATATTAAGAGTTGATATCATGTCTCATTGCCAATTAGTGATGAGCCTAGTAAGTCACACACATACACAAGTTATCACCTAATTAAATATGATTTAATTAATTAATTGAAGAGTTTAATTGATTAATTAAATAGGTTTGGTTTGCAATTAAATTGCAAAGTCCCTAGCATGACTTGAAACCAAATCTAGATTATTGGATGTATAGTATAAGTTAAATTTATATTTAAAGTGTTTAAATATGAATTTAATTAATGAGAAATTAATTAACAGAGATTAATTAATTAATTTATATTTGATATAAATTGATTAGAAGAAGAAAAAATAATTATTTTGGGTTAAGAACTCAAAATTAAGACACAGGGGCATTTTGGTTTTTTCACAGTGTGACACGTGACACCATGAGATGGTGACACGTGGCACTACACATAAGCTTGCCAAATGTTTTTTAATCATGTAAGATGATTAAAATCAAGATTAAATATATGTTTGACACTTGGCACAATGTGATTGGGTCACTTAAACCTAGAGCTAATCAAAGGGTGACATGTGGCAAGGGTTTAATGTGTTAACCTAGCTATATAAGTGTTGTTATGAAAAAGAAAAACAACTAGCAGCCACTCCTCTCCTTTGTCACGCCATTTTGAGGCTCTCCATCTATTCTTCTTCATCTCTCATCAATTCAAAGAGATTAGCCATCAATCTCTTGAATTAAGAACACTAGAAATTGTTTCTAGTGTCCTGTTTACATCTCTAATCTCTTAAAAGGAAGAAATTGAATTTCTAATTAATAGAAAAGCTTTAGAAGTAGTTCAAGGGCTTCCATAGGTCTTCTTGGTGTGGACAATCTAGAAGGACAACATTTGGTGTCCTGAAGACAAATCTCAAAGGTGCAGACACGCTGCAGTGCATCAAGAGGTTAGTGTAATCGTTCTTCATTTAATCTAGGGTTCTAAATTTAATCTGATTAATTTTAAAATCTTAAAAGGCAAATACAGATCCAAAAACTTATTAAAAGAGTTTTAATATGTTGTTTATCATTGAGATCAAATAGATAAAAATAAATCTTGCATGATGCATGTGACCCTAGGTAAAAATTTTTGAATTCAATGGTATAAACTTGTGTTTTTCACGCTTCCATTCCTTCAATTGGTATCATAGCCACTATATTTGCCATTTAGATTGATGTTTATATGATTTAATTGTGTGTTTGATCATGAGATCAAAAGTTCATTGCTGGTTGCAAAGCCAAGGTGGCGGCACAAATGATGAACACCATGGTGCGCATGGTTGATGCACCACAATGGTGTGCAAAGGTAAATGGATGGTGAATGTGCAATTGTTGTATGATCTAAGATCCATTTTATGTCTAATTAAATTGTTTAATTAGAATTTTTATAACACAATTAAATTATGACTCAAATCAGAATTTTAAAAATTGTTTGAATGTGATTCAAATCTGAATTTTAAAAGTTGTTTGAATGTGATTCAAATCTGTATTTTTAAAGTTGTTTGAATCATATTTAAATCTGATTTTTTAAAATTGATTGAATAAAATTCAAATCTGATTTTTTAAAAAATGTTTGAATGTGATTCAAATCTGATTTTTTAAAAAATGTTTGAATGTGATTCAAATCTGAATTTTTAAAGTTGTTTGAATGTGATTCAAATCTGAATTTTTAAATTTGTTTGAATGAGATTCAAATCTGAATTTTTAAATTTATTTGAATCATATTCAAATCTGGAATTTTAAGTTGAATATGAGATATTCAATTTAATTTAAGAATGTATGTTTTATTTAATTGTTAAATAGTGATATGCATGATAAATGATCATGGACTATAAAAGACCAATGTGATTGGATTTATTTCTTTTATGTTTCTTTGGGATTGTAAATTAATTAATTAATTTTAATTTATTTTGGGCATGTATTATTAAGTTTGTAATAATTTTTGGGTTTTAATTTCATTTATTTAAGTTCTTGTAAATTTGCCTTGGTATGCCAAGGATTACTATGTAATATTGGATTGCAAGAAGTTCAAGGAGGTCAAGAGCATTGGTGGGACCAGTGGGAGGAATTCAAGATCAGGTGTTGATTATGTACTCCTTTAGCAACTCTTGTAAAATGAATGAATGAAATGCACCTAGGAATGCCCTGATTCAATTCTTGGTGGCTCAGAATTGAATTCCTTAGAAAGTCCATGATCATACCATATTTACTGCTTATCCATGAATGCATGAGATGTATGGGAATGTATGCTAATATATGATATATGCATGCTAAATGGATAATGTGCAAAGTGAGACCTAAATAGTAATTAGGATGACTATAAAATCTTCCAAACAAATGATTAAGTTGGAAATGCTATAATTAAAGTAATTATAACATAGGCCCTCCATTGGGGCAATTATTTTAAGAAATTTTAAATAGTTGCGTAAGATGCAATTAATTTAAGAGATTTTCTTAAGAATAATTGTTAAGCATAAGATGTTGTAAATATGTAAATAGTTTGGTGGCCAATATTGGATGTACCTGAGGACATTAAAATTATTTGCATAATTACTGGCTCAATGGGATGAACTTAACTAATGCAAGATAAGTCAATAATGGATGTACCTGAGATTTTGAGTATTAGGGGCTAGGTAAAGGATTGAACCTCACATGAGATGTGATGGGCAAGGAGTTGCTCACTTATAGTTTATTGTAATTCCAATAATGGATGTACCTGAGGATAATCATTAGAATTATAAGAATTCAATCACCCACTAGAAATCCATCCAACTAGGATTTCCGTTTTCTACTTTGGAAGTGTAGGATTTGCTAAGTTAGTGGGAGGACCAATTTGATTAAAAGACCATAATCATTTTGGTTAATTACATGATACATTTACTAATTAATCTGGTTATTTTCTACAGTTAATTTTCTGATAAAAATGAGCATAGAACAACTACCACCATCCAATATCCTTGCAAGCATACTTAATCGCAATAGGTTGGCAGGACCTAATCTGTCTGATTAGCTAAGAAATTTGAAACTTGTCCTGAACCTTGAACATATAGGATATGTTCTAGATTCAAATGTTCCTGGTCCCTTACCTCCAGAGGCCACACAAGAGGAATATGAAACTTTGGATAAGTGGAAGGAGCACGATATGAGAGCTAAGTGTTACATGCTTGCTTCCATGAGTAATGAGTTACAAAAGCAGCATGAGAACATGTTGAGTGCGAGTGAGTTCCTCCTTCACCTACAAGAGTTGTATGGTGAGCACAGCAGGAATGCTAGGTATGAGATATCTAGACAGCTATTCCGTATGAGGATGTCTGAGGGACAGAATGTTGGGGATCATGTCCATAAGATGATTCAGCTGATTGAGCAGTTGGAACATCTTGACTTCAACATGGATTTCCAACTACAAACGGATTTGATCCTTCAGTCCCTTTCTGAGTCTTTTGGGAATTTTGTGATAAATTTCCATATGACTAAACAGGAATGCACCTTAGCTGGTTTACTCAACATGCTGATTATTTCCCAAAAGAATATGCCGGGCAATAAAGGAAAAGAGGTAGCTTTGATTGCATCTTCTTCTGCTGGAAAGTCCAACAAGAAGAAGGGCAGTAAGAAAAAGAAACCTCAGATTCCTGGTCCTTCCAAGAAAATAGCTAAACAGAAAAGGAAGACTAAAACTGATGGAGGCAAAGGAAAGTGTTTCCACTGCCAAAAGGATGGGCACTGGAAAAGGAACTGCCCAGAGTATCTTGCTTCTCTGAAGGACAATAAGGATACACCTTCGGAAGGTATGTCCATATCTTGTTATTTAGATTCTGATGATGCTCATAGTTCATCTATAGCTTGGGTTTTAGATACTAGTGCCAGTTCTCACATTTCTAATGATATGCATGAACTAGCAAATAGTAGCAGCTTGCGTTCTCAAGATATTAGAGTCCGGATTGGCAATGGCTCAACTGTTGAAGCTTTAGCCATAGGATCTAAATCTTTTTACATGTTTGGACATGTTTTGTGTTTGGATAATATTTTATATGTACCTAATGCTTTTAAGAACATCATTTCTATATCTAGTTTGACTAGAAATGGCTATGAATATCAGTTCATAGATGATGTTTGCAATATTTATTTTGGAAATAAATATATTGGTTCGGGTTATATGAATGATGGTCTTTATTATTTGGATAATAATGACAAACAAAAATTGAATGCAAGTGATCTAAAAGAATGCAATGCCATGGTGAAAACTAACTCAAGTTCAAAATATATTTGGCACTTAAGGTTATGTCATGTTGCAGAAGATAGGATTGCAAAATTGGAGAAAATGGGGATTCTAGCCTCATTGGGCTCTGAGCCTACTCCAACTTGTGAATCTTGCCTTCAGGGCAAAATGACTAGATCACCCTTTGTTGGACAAGGACTAAGAGCTGAAAATATTTTGGAGCTAATACATAGTGATGTATGTGGTCCATTTAAAGAAATGGCTAGAGGGGGCTTTCATTATATTATTACCTTTACTGATGATAAATCAAAGTTTGGGTATTTGTATTTGATGAAATACAAACATGAATCCTTTGAAAAGTTCAAATAATTTATATCTGAAGTAGAAAATCAAATAGAAAAGAGTATTAAAGCTCTTCGATTAGATCGTGGAGGTGAATATTTGAGTACTAAATTTGATGAATACTTGAGAGAACACGACATCGTTTCTCAGATGACTCCTCCAATGAACGCCACAGCTGAATGGTGTATCTGAAAGGAGAAATCGTACCCTATTGGATATGGTACGTAGTATGATGAGCTATACTGATATGCCAATCTTCTTTTGGGGATTTGCATTAGAATCAGCTTTGTATATTCTGAATAGGATTCCATCAAATTCAGTTTCTTCCACACCTTATGAGATATGGGATGGAAGAAAACCAAGTCTTAAGCATGTTAAGATTTGGGGCTGTCCAGCTTATATCAAAAAGCTTAACACTGATAAATTGGAGACCAGATCAGAAAAAGGTCGATTTGTTGGATATCCAAAAGATAGTTTTGGATATTATTTTTATTTGCCTACTTCAAAAAAGGTTGTGATAATTAGAGATGCCACATTTCTTGAACAACAACAGTTTGTTCAAGAAGGAGGCAAAGGAAGGCAAATAGAGTTAGAATTGGAGAATTCTGACCAACCAACAGATCAGATGGATATAGATCCATCTAGTCAACCTATACCCATTGATGAAACATCTACAGCTGTTCCTCGCATAACAACTGTGTATCTCACCCACCAGTGAGATATGGTTTTCTTCATGAAGAAGAACAATAGTTGTCTACTCATGAAGAAGTAGATCATGGAGATGATCCACTTACCTATGAAGAAGCTATATCAGATATAGACTCTTCAAAATGGATTGATGCTATGAAATCCAAGATTGATTCCATGTATAAGAATCAAGTTTGGGATCTTGTTGACCCACCTGAAGGTATTGTACCTATAGGGAATAAATGGGTTTTCAAGAACAAAATTGGTTCTGATGGAAAGGTAGAGACCTATAAGGCAAGGCTAGTAGCGAAAGGGTTTCGCCAAAGGCAAGGAGTCGACTATGAGGAGACTTTCTCGCCTGTTGTCATGCTTAAATCAATTAGGATTTTATTAGCAATAGCTGCATACTATGATTATGAGATTTGGCAGATGGATGTCAAAATAGCTTTTCTCAATGGATACATTGAAGAAAACATTTTCATGGAACAACCTAGGGGTTTTGAATCCCAAGATGGTTCCAAGGTATGCAAGCTAAAGCGAACCATTTATGGGTTGAAGCAAGCTTCGAGGAGTTGGAACATCCGTTTTATGAAGCCATTAAATCCTTTGATTTTATCAAAAATGAGGATGAGCCATGTGTATATAAGAAGGTTAGTGACAGTGCTATCACTTTCCTTGTCTTATATGTGGATGACATATTGTTGATGGGTAATGACACAGGTATGTTGACAATGATAAAGGTATGGTTGTCAAATACATTCTCTATGAAAGACTTAGAGGAGGCAACCTATATTATTGGGATTCGCATATATAGAGATAGAGCGAAATGAATAATTGGTTTATCCCAAAGTCTATACTTGGAAAAGATGTTAAAGAGGTTTAACATGCTTGATTCCAAGAGAGGATTGTTACCAGTGAGACATGGTATCCACCTTTCTAAAGAGATGTCTCCAAAGACACCTGAAGAAAGAGATAAGATGGTCAGGATTCCACATGCTTCGGCTATTGGAAGTTTAATGTATGCAATGTTGTGTACTAGGTTGGAGATTGCATATGCTGTTAGTTTGACTAGTAGGTATCAATCTAATCCAGGTTTAGAACACTGGATAGCTGTCAAGAATATCCTTAAGTACTTGAGAAGAACTAAGGATTTATTCTTGATTTATGGAGGTGGAGATTTGCAATTGGATGGTTATACTGATTCTGATTTCCAATCAGATATCGATGATAGAAAGTCTACCTCTGGATATGTGTTCATTTGTAATGGAGGTGCAGTCAGTTGGAAGAGTTCCAAACAGAGCAGGACTGCAGATTCCACTACAGAGGCTGAGCATATTCTCGCATCGATGTCGCAAAGGAAGTCGCTTTGGATAAAGAAGTTCGTGACAGAACTTACAGTAGTTCCTTCCATTGAGTCAGCAGTTCCACTACACTGTGACAACAATGGCGCAGTCATACAGGCTAAGGAACCAAGGACTCACCAGAAATCCAAACACATAGAAAGACACTACCATATTATCAGAGAAATAATTGGGCGAGGCGATGTAGCCATGTAGAAAATAGCATCAGCTGAAAATCCAGCTGATCCATTCACTAAGCCTATGTCACAGACTCAGTTAGACCGACATCTTGAGAAGATAGGTCTAAGATATTGTAATGAATGGCTCTAGTGCTAGTGGGAGATTGTTAGTAGTATGCCCTAGAGCATATCATTTAGTATGTATCTTGTACATATTTTTATCAAAAAAAGGCATTTCCACTTTTCCGTTTACATAATATATTTATCTATAATAGAAAAGGTCCATTGATATTTTGTTAGAAATTCTATTCTTAAGTTGTTAAGAATATGAGTGACAGTATTTCTAGTACAAAGTATCATAAATAGGTTCACAATCGAGGATACTTCATAATAAAGACATGAATTATCCAGAAAGATTGTATTCATGTTTGTTCCCAAGTTATTTATATGAGATATAAATAAGATGGAATGGTGAGTCTCATGCCATATAACAAACATGATAGGCACCTATAAATGATAAGTAGGCCAAACCAGTGACACTTATGACAAGCATATGGAGTTTACTCTTGTCAATGTTTTGTCATAACTCATATCAGTGCATATAATCTTTAGACCTGAGATAGCACAATTATCTTGTATATAGGTAGTTTGAGTTTGATACTGCTTTCATACTTGTACTGTGTATGGGTATATGGGCATGTGTTGGCTCCTACTAGTTATATATGGAGGTAGGTGTTGATCAAGATGGAATCTGTTCCTCTAAGTAAATAGAGATAAAATCCTATGTTCATTTCATTGTTCTTGATGTTTCAAGTTCCTGGCCAGGACAGATAGATTTATTCAAAAAAGAGTTTCTGATGAGAAAATCTTTTTAATCAAGAACTGGAATTAAAAGAGAACATAATATTCATAGCAAATGGAGTTTGACATAAACCATGACTCCAGCTTGAGTTGGGATTTTGTAACAGAGAGATTCTAGTGCATGGTAACATATGATTATAGGTTCATTTAAGGTAAACCTTATTACTAATTGGGTGGCAATGGCATGCTATGCTAGGCGTTAACCATGGTCTATGAGGTTTATAGAATGATTTAGAGAAATCATTTATGGTAAGAAAGAGTTCTGATGATATTAAGAGTTGATATCATGTCTCATTGCCAATTAGTGATGAGCCTAGTAAGTCACACACATACACAAGTTATCACCTAATTAAATATGATTTAATTAATTAATTAAAGAGTTTAATTGATTAATTAAATAGGTTTGGTTTGCAATTAAATTGCAAAGTCCATAGCATGACTTGAAACCAAATCTAGATTATTGGATGTATAGTATAAGTTAAATTTATATTTAAAGTGTTTAAATATGAATTTAATTAATGAGAAATTAATTAATAGAGATTAATTAATTAATTTATATTTGATATAAATTGATTAGAAGAAGAAAAAATAATTATTTTGGGTTAAGAACTCAAAATTAAGACACAGGGGCATTTTGGTCATTTCACAGTGTGACGCATAGCACCATGAGATGGTGACACGTGGCACTACACATAATCTTACCAAATAATTTTTAATTATGTAAGATGATTAAAATCAAGATTAAATATAGGTTTGACACTTGGCACAATGTGATTGGGTCACTTAAACCTAGAGCTAATCAAAGGGTGACATGTGGCAAGAATTTAATGTGTTAACCTAGCTATATAAGTGTTGTTATGAAAAAGAAAAACAACCAGCAGCCACTCCTCTCCTTTGTCACGCCATTTTGAGGCTCTCTATCTATTCTTCTTCATCTCTCATCAATTCAAAGAGATTAGCCATCAATCTCTTGAATTAAGAACACTAGAAATTGTTTCTAGTGTTTTGTTTACATCTCTAATCTCTTAAAAGGCAGAACTTGAATTTCTAATTAATAGAAAAAGCTTTAGAAGTTGTTCAAGGGCTGCCATAGGTGTTCATGGTGTGGACAATCTAGAGGGACAACATTTGGTGTCCTGAAGACAAATCTCAAAGGCGCAGACACGCTGCAATGCATCAAGAGGTTAGTGTAATAGTTCTTGATTTAATCTAGGGTTCTAAAATTAATCTGATTAATTTTAAAATCTTTATTGGCAAATACAGATCCAAAAACATATTAAAAGAGTTTTAATATGTTGTTTATCATTGAAATCAAATAGATAAAAATAAATCTTGCATGATGCATGTGACCCTAGGTGAAAAATTTTGAATTCAATGGTATAAACTTGTGTTTTTCACGCTTCCGTTCCTTCATCTTGTTCATATTTTTATTAATAAAAGGCATTTTCACTTTTCCATTTTCATAATATATTTATGTGTAATAGAAAAGGTCCATTGATATTTTGTTAGAAATTCTATTCCTAAGTTGTTAAGAATATGAGTGACAGTATTTCTAGTACAAAGTATCATAAATAGGTTCACAATCGAGGATATTTCATAATAAGGACATGACTTATCCAGAAAGATTGTATTCATGTTTGTTACCAAGTTATTTATATGAAATATAAATAAGATGAAATGGTGAGTCTCATGCCATATAGCAAACATGATAGGCACTTATAAATGATAAGTAGGCCGAACCAATGACACTTATGACAAGCACATGGAGTTTACTCTTGTCAATGTATTGTCATAAATCATATTAGTGCATATAATCTTTAGACCTGAGATAGCACAGTTATCTTGTATATAGGTGGTTTGAGTTTGATACTGCTTTCATACTTGTACTATGTACGGGTATATGGGCATGTGTTGGCTCCTACTAGTTATATATAGAGGTAGGTGTTGATCAAGATGGAATCTGTTCCTCTAAGTAAATAGAGATAAAATCCTATGTTCATTTAATTATTCTTGATGTTTCAAGTTCCTGGCCAGGACAGATAGATTTATTCCGAAAAGAGTTTCTAATGAGAAAATCTTTTTAATCAAGAACTATAATTAAAAGAAAACATAATATTCATAGCAAATGGAGTTTGACACAAACCATGACTCCATCTTAAGTTGGGATTTGTAACAGAGAGATTCTAGTGCATGGTAACATATGATTATAGGTTCATTTAAGGTAAAACTTATTACTAATTGGGTGGCCATGGCATGCTATGCTAGGTGTTAACCATGGTCTATGAGGTGCATAAAATGATTTAGAGAAATCATTTATGGTAAGAAAGAGTATTGATGATATTAAGAGTTGATATCATGTCTCATTACCAATTAGTGATGAGCCTAGTAAGTCACACACATACACAAGTTATCACCTAATTAAATATGATTTAATTAATTAATTAAAGAGTTTAATTGATTAATTAAATAGGTTTGGTTTGCAATTAGATTGCAAAGTTCCTAGCATGACTTGAAACCAAATCTAGATTATTGGATGTATAGTATAAGTTAAATTTATATTTAAAGTGTTTAAATATGAATTTAATTAGTGAGAAATTAATTCATAGATATTAATTAATTAATTTATATTTGATATAAATTGATTGGAAGAAGAGAAATAATTATTTTGGGTTAAGAACTCAAAATTAAGACATAGGGGCATTTTGGTCATTTCACAGGGTGACATGTGGCACCATGAGATGGTGACACATGGGATTACACATAAGCTTGCCAAATGTTTTTAATCATGTAAGATTATTAATATTAAGATTAAATATAGGTTTGACACTTGGCACAATATGATTGGGTCAATTAAACCTAGAACCAATCAGAGGGTGACATGTGGCAAGGGTTTAATGTGTTGACCTAGCTATATAAGTGTTGTTATGAATTAAAAATTAGACAACCAGCAGCCACTCCTCCTTTGTCAAGCCATTTTGAGGCTCTCCATGTCTTCTTCTTCATCTCTTATCAATTCAAAGAGATTAGCCATTAATCTCTTGAATTAAAAATACTAGAAATCATTTCTAGTGTCCTGTTTATATCTTTAATCTCTTAAAAGGTAGAACTTGAATTTCTAATTAATAGAAAAAGCTTTAGAAGCTGTTCAAGGGCTACCATAGGTGTTCTTAGTGTGGACAAGCTAGAGGGACAACATCTGGTGTCCTGAATACGAATCTCAAAGGCACAGACACGCTGCAGTGCATCAAGAGGTTAGTGCAATCGTTCTTGATTTAATCTAGGGTTCTAAAATTAATCTGATTAATTTTAAAATCTAAAATGGAAAATACAGATCCAAAAACATGTTAAAAGAGTTTTAATATGTTGTTTATCATTGAAATCAAATAGATAAAAATTAATCTTGCATGATGCATGTGACCCTAGGTGAAAATTTTTTGAATTCAATGGTATAAACTTGTGTTTTTTGCGCTTTCATTCCTTTAATTGGTATCAGAGCCACTATATTTGCCATTTAGATTGTTGCTTATATGATTTAATTGTGTGTTTTATCATGAGATGACTTATCCATTGCTGGTTGCAATGGATATGTGGCGGCATGCTTGAAGAACACCATCAATGGTGCGCACGGTTTGGCTTCATGAGTGGTGCGAAGGTTTGGCTTTTTAATTTGCAATTGTTATATGATCTATAAGCTCATCCTATGTCTAATCAAATTATTTAATTAGAATTTTAATCACACAATTGAATTTTGATTCAAATCATAATTTTAAAAAATTGTTTGAATGTGATTCAAATCTGAATTTTAAAAGTTATTTGAATCATATTTAAATCTGATTTTTTAAAGTTGTTTGAATAATATTCAGATCTGAATTTTAAAAGTTATTTGAATCATATTTAAATCTGATTTTTTAAAGTTGTTTGAATAATATTCAGATCTGAATTTTTAAAAATTATTTGAATGAGATTCAAATCTGATTTTTTAAAAATTGTTTAAATGTGATTCAAATCTAAATTTTTAAGGTTGTTTGAATATGATTCAAATCTGAATTTTTAAATTTATTTGAATGAGATTCAAATCTGAATTTTTAAATTTATTTGAATCATATTCAAGTCTGGATTTTTATGTTGAATATGAGATATTCAATTTAATTTAAGTATGTATGTTTTATTTAATTATTAAATAGTGATATGCATGATGGATGATCATAGACTATAAAAGACCAATGTGATTGGATTTATTTCTTTTATATTTTTTTGGGATTGTAAATTAATTAATTTATTTTAATTTATTTGGGCATGTATTATTAAGTTTGTAGTAATTTTTTTATTGTAATTTCATTTATTTAAGTTCTTGTAAATTCGCCTTGGTATGCCAAGCATTACTATGTAATATTGGATTGCAAGAAGTTCAAGGAGGTCAAGAGCATTGGTGGGACCAGTGAGAGGAATTCAAGATCAAGTATTGATTATGTACTCCTTCAGCAATTCTTGTAAAATGAATCAATGAAATGCACCTAGGAATGCCCTGATTCAATTCTTGGTGGCTCAGAATTGAATCTCTTAGAAAGTCCATGATCATACCATATTTACTGCTTATCCATGAATGCATGAGATGTATGGGAATGTATGCAATTATATGATATATGCATGCTAAATGGATAATGTGCATAGTGAGACCTTAATAGTAATTAGGATGACTATAAAATCTTCCAAACAAATGATTAAGTTGAAAATGCTATAATTAAAGTAATTATAATATAGGCCCTCCATTGGGGCAATTATTTTAAGAAATTTTAAATAGTTGCATAAGATGCAATTAATTTAAGAGATCTTCTTAAGAATAATTGTTAAACATGAGATATTATAAATATGTAAATGGTTTGGTGGCCAATATTGGATGTACCTGAGGACATTAAAATTATTTGCATAATTACTGGCTCAATGGGATCAACTTAACTAATGCAAGATAAGTCAATAATGGATGTACCTGAGATTTTGAGCATTAGGGGCTAGGTAAAGGATTGAACCTCACATGAGATCTGATGGGCAAGGAGTTGCTCACTTATAGTTTATTGTAATTCCAATAACGGATATACCTAAGGATGATCAATAGAATTATAAGAATTCAATCACCCACTAGAAATCCATCCAACTAGGATTTTCGTTTTCTACTTTGGAAGTGTAGGATTCGCTAAGTTAATGGGAGGACCGATTTGATTAAAAGACCATAATCATTTTGGTTAATTACATGATACATTTACTAATTAATCTGGTTATTTTCTACAGTTAATTTTCTGATAAAAATGAGCATAGAACAACTACCACCATCCAATATCCTTGCAAGCATACTTAATCGCAATAGGTTGGCAGGACCTAATCTGTCTGATTAGCTAAGAAATTTGAAACTTGCCCTGAACCTTGAATATATAGGATATGTTCTAGATTCAAATGTTCCTAGTCCCTTACCTCCAATGACCACTCAAGAGGAACATGAAACTTTGGACAAGTGGAAGGAGCATGATATGAGAGCTAAGTGTTACATGCTTGCTTCCAGTTACAGAAGCAGCATGAGAACATGCAGAGTGCGAGTGAGATCCTCCTTCATCTACAATAGTTGTATGGTGAGCATAGTAGGAATGCTAGGTATGAGATATCTAGGCAATTGTTCCGCATGAAGATGTCTGAGGGACAGAATGTTGGGGATCATGTCCATAAGATGATTCGGCTGATTGACCAGTTGGAACATCTTGACTTCAACATAGATTTCCAACTACAGATGGATCTGATCCATCAGTCCCTTCCTGAGTCCTTTGGGAATTTTGTGACAAATTTCCATATGACTAAACAGGAATGCACCTTAGCTGGTTTACTCAACATGTTGGTTACTGCCCAAAAGAATATGCCGGGCAATAAAGGAAAAGAGGTAGCTTTGATTACATCTTCTTCTACGAAAAAGTCCAACAAGAAGAAGGGCAATAAGAAAAAGAAACCTCAGATTCCTAGTCCTTCCAAGAAGATAGCCAAACAGAAAAAACAAAGATCAAAGTTGACAAAGGTAAAGGAAAGTGTTTCCACTATCAGCAGGAAAGTGTTTCCATTGCCAGCAGGAAAGTGTTTCCACTGTCCATAGTATAGCAATCTAATAGAATGCAATGCCATGATGAAAATCAACTCAAAATTCAAAATATATTTGGGACTTAAGATTAGGTCATGTTGCAGAAGATAGGATTGCAAAAATAGAGAAAATGGGGATTTTATCCTCATTGGGCTCTGAGCCTACTCCAACTTGTGAATCTTGCCTTCAGGGCAAAATGACTAGATCACCCTTTGTTGGACAAGGGCTAAGGGCTGAAAATATTTTGGAGCTAATACATAGTGATGTATGTGATCCATTTAAGGAAATGGTTAAAGGCGATTTTCATTACTTCATTACCTTTACTAATGATAAATCAAGGTTTGGGTATTTGTATTTGATGAAATACAAACATGAATCCTTTGAAAAGTTCAAAGATTTTAAATCTGAAGTAGAAAATCAAACTGGAAAGAGTATTAAAGCTCTTCTATCAGATCGTGGAGGAGAATATTTGAGTACTGAATTTGATGAATACTTGAGAGAGCATGGCATTGTTTCCAACTGACTCCTCCTGGAACACCACAGTTGAATGGTGTATTTGAAAGGAGAAATCGTACCCTATTGGATATGGTACGTAGTATGATGAGCTATACTGATATGCCAATCTCCTTTTGGGGATTTGTATTAGAATCGGCTTTGTATATTCTAAATAGGATTCTATCAAAATCAGTTTCTTCCATACCTTATGAGATATGGCATGGAAGAAAACCAAGTCTTAAGCATGTTAAAATTTGGGGTTGTCCAGCTTATATTAAAAAGCTGAACACTGATAAATTGGAAACAAGATCAAAAAAGGGTCGATTTGTTGGATATCCAAAAGATAGTTTTGGATTTTATTTTTATTTGCCTACATCACAAAAGGTTGTGGTGAGTAGAGATGCCATATTTGTTGAACAACAGTTTGTCCAAGAAGGAGGCAAAGGAAAGCAAATAGAGTTGGAATTAGAGAATTCTGACCAATCAACAGATCAGATGGATATAGACCCATCTAGTCAACCTATACCCGTTGATGAAACATCTACAGCTGTTCCTCATAGAATAACCAGGGTATCTCACCCACCAGTGAGATATGGTTTCCTCCATGAAGAAGAACAAGAGTTGTCTACTCATGAAGATGTAGATCATGGAGATGATCCACTTACCTATGAAGAAGCTATATCAGACATAGACTCTTCAAAATGGATTGATGCTATGAAATCCGAGATTGATTCCATGTATAAGAATCAAGTTTGGGATCTTATTGACCCACCAGAAGGTATTATACCTATAGGGAACAAATGGGTTTTTAAGAAGAAAATTGGTTCTGATGGAAAGGTAGAGACCTATAAGGCAAGGCTAGTAGCCAAAGGGATTCGCCAAAGGCAAAGAATCGACTATGAGGAGACTTTCTCGCCTGTTGCCATGCACAAATCAATTACGATTCCATTAGCAATAGTTGCATACTATGATTATGAGATTTGGTAGATGAATGTCAAAACAGCTTTTCTCGATTGATACATTGAAGAAAACATTTTCATGGAACAACTTAGGGGTTTTAAATCCCAACATGGTTCTAAGGTATGCAAGCTAAAGCGATCCATTTATGGGTTGAAGCAAGCTTCGAGGAGTTGGAACATCCATTTTGATGAAGCCATTAAATCCTTTGGTTTTATCAAAAATGAGGATGAGCCATGTGTATATAAGAAGGTTAGTGACAGTGCTATCACTTTCCTTGTCTTATATGTGGATGACATTCTGTTGATGGGTAATGACACAGGTATGTTGACAACTATAAAGGTATGGTTGTCAAATACATTCTCCATGAAAGACTTAGAGGAGGCAACCTATATTCTTGGGATTCGCATCTATAGAGATAGAGCGAAAAGAATAATTGGTTTATCCCAAAGTCTATACTTGGAAAAAGTGTTAAAGAGGTTTAACATGCTTGATTCCAAGAGAGGATTGTTACCAGTGAGACAAGGTATCCATCTTTCTAAAGAGATGTCTCCAAAGACACCTGAAGAAAGAGATAAGATGGCCAGGATTCCATATGCTTCGGCTATTGGAAGTTTAATGTATGCAATGTTGTGTAATAGGCTGGATATCGCATATGATGTTAGTTTGACTAGCAGGTATCAATCCAATCTAGGTTTGGAACACTGGATAGCTGTCAAGAATATCCTTAAGTACTTGAGAATAACTAAGGATTTATTCTTGATCTACGGAGGTGGAGACTTGCAATTGGATGGTTATACTGATTCTGATTTCCAATCAGATATCGATGGTAGAAAGTCTACCTCTGGATATGTGTTCATTTGTAATGGAGGTGCAGTCAGTTGGAAGAGTTCCAAACAGAGCAGGACTGCAGATTCCACTACAGAGGCTGAGTATATTGCTGCATCAGATGCTGCAAAGGAAGCTATTTGGATAAAGAAGTTCGTGACAGAACTTACAGTAGTTCCTTCCATTGAGTCAGCGGTTCCACTACACTGTGACAACAATGGAGCAGTCATACAGGCTAAGGAACCAAGGTCTCACCAAAAATCCAAACAGATAGAAAGGCGCTACCACATTATCAGAGAAATAGTTGGACGAGGCGATGTTGCCATGCAAAAAATAGCATCAACTGAAAATCCAGCTGATCCATTCACTAAGCCTATGTCACAGACTCAACTAGACCGTCATCTTGAGAAGATGGGTCTAAGATATTGTAATGAATGGCTCTAGTGCTAGTGGAAGATTGTTAGTAGTATGCCCTAGAGCATATCATTTAGTATGTATCTTGTACATATTATTATTAATAAAAGGCATTTCCACTTTTCCGTTTACATATATTTTTATGTATAATAGAAAAGGTCCATTGATATTTTGTTAGAAATTTTATTCTTAAGTTGTTAAGACTATGAGTGACAGTATTTCTAGTACAAAGTATCATAAATAGGTTCACAATAGAGGATACTTCACAATAAGGAGATGACTTATCCAGAAAGATTGTATTCATGTTTGTTACCAAGTTATTTATATGAAATATAAATAAGATGGAATGGTGAGTCTCATGCCATATAGCAAACATGATAGGCACTTATAAATGATAAGTAGGCCGAACCAGTGACACATATGAAAAGCACATGGAGTTTACTCTTGTCAATGTATTATCATAAATCATTTCAGTACATATAATCTTTAGACCTTAGATAGCACAGTTATCATGTATATAGGTGATTTGAGTTTGATTCTACTTTCATACTTGTACTATGTATGGTTATATGGGTACGTGTTGGCTCCTACTAGTTATATATGGAGGTAGGTGTTGACCAAGATGGAATCTGTTCCTCTAAGTAAATAGAGATAAAATCCTATATTCATTTAATTATTCTTGATGTTTCAAGTTCCTGGCCAGGACAGATAGATTTATTCAGAAAAGAGTTTCTGATGAGAAAATCTTTTTAATCAAGAACTGGAATTCAAAGAGAACATAATATTCATAGCAAATGGAGTTTGACATAAACCATGACTCCAGCTTGAGTTGGGATTTTGTAACAGAGAGATTCTAGTGCATGGTAACATGTGATTATAGGTTCATTTAAGATAAACCTTATTACTAATTGGGTGGCCATGTCATGCTATGCTAGGTGTTAACCATGGTCTATGAGGTGCAAAAATGATTTAGAGAAATCATTTATGGTAAGAAAGAGTTCTAATGATATTAAGAGTTGATATCATGTCTCATTGCCAATGAGTGATGAGCCTAGTAAGTCACACACATACACAAGTTATCTCCTAATTAAATATGATTTAATTAATTAATTAAAGAGTTTAATTGATTAATTAAATAGATTTGGTTTGTAATTAGATTGCAAAGTCCCTAGCATGACTTGAAACCAAATCTAGATTATTGGATGTATAGTATAAGTTAAATTTATATTTAAAGTGTTTAAATATGAATTTAATTAATGAGAAATTAATTAATAGAGATTAATTAATTAATTTATATTTGATATAAATTGATTAGAAGAAGAGAAATAATTATTTTGGGTTAAGAACTCAAAATTAAGACACAGGGGCATTTTGGTCATTTCACAGGGTGACATGTGCCACCATGAGATGGTGACACATGGGATTACACATAAGCTTGCCAAATGTTTTTAATCATGTAAGATGATTAATATTAAGATTAAATATAGGTTTGACACTTGGCACAATGTGATTGGGTCAATTAAACCTAGAACCAATCAGAGGGTGATATGTGGCAAGGGTTTAATGTGTTGACCTAGCTATATAAGTGTTGTTATGAATTAAAAATAAGACAACCAGCAGCCTCTCCTCCTTTGTCATGCCATTTTGAGGCTCTCCATCTCTTTTTCTTCATCTCTCATTAATTCAAAGAGATTAGCCATCAATCTCTTGAATTAAAAATAGTAGAAATCGTTTATAGTGTCCTATTTACATCTTTAATCCCTTAAAAGGCAGAACTTGAATTTCTAATTAATAGAAAAAGCTTTAGAAGCTGTTCAAGGGCTGCCATATGTGTTCTTGGTGTGGACAAGCTAGAGGGACAACATCTGGTGTCCTGAAGACGAATCTCAAAGGCACAGACACACTACAGTGCATCAAGGGGTTAGTGTAATCGTTCTTGATTTAATCTAGGGTTCTAAAATTAATCTGATTAATTTTAAAATCTTAAATGGCAAATACAGATCCAAAAACATATTAAAAGTGTTTTAGTATGTTGTTTATCATTGAAATCAAATAGATAAAAATAAATCTTGCATGATGCATGTGAACCTAGGTGAAAATTTTTTGAATTCAATGGTATAAACTTGTATTTTTCACGCTTCTGTTCCTTCAATAATGTGATATTAGGTAATTCAAACATTCTTACATCCATAACTGATTGACACTCATCATGTTCACATCATTTTTCAATATCATATGCTTGTTTAAATATTCCTAATAAGGAAGGATTCACATTCATCATTTTAATACTAATTGGCATCATCATATAATCAATTTCATAGTCAAAATAAGGATATAACTATTTTCACTTAGCATTTAGAATCAATCATGTTAATTCCCCATAAGGTAGATTCCCTAACTCATTTTGCAATCATAGTTAGACCTAGAGAAAGACATTTTCAAGACTAGTTCCCTTCATAAAACATGTCAATTTATGTCTTAAATTTAATCAGAAATTAATTTGATCCAATTTAGATGTGTAGAAATTCATTTATACCTCTTTATGTGCAAACTATTCAAGAAGGCAGATCACCATTTTAGGGGAACACTTATTTGGTACCATATTTTCTATCAACTCCTTAGGTACTCTAAAGACAAAATTAGTGTAACACCCCTAAGTTCGGTAGTGCGTTCTGCTGCTCCGATGACCAGTGTTGTCCGGACAGCTAGGATGCCTAGAACTACACTTTGACATGAGGGAGGAGACATAAAATAATGAAATACAAGAAAAGAAAATACAAGAAAAACAAAGAAAAAATAATAGCAAGGAAAGGTAATCAAGTTAAACGAGCCGGGAAACCTAACGATGGGTGACTACACTGGGAAGTCACGGCGTGGACCGTTGACTAGCCCTGGACTGCGGGGAACCCTGGAAAACATTTTTAGGACTTAAATAGACCCTTGTTGAAGTATAAATCTCATTATAAAGATCAAAGAAAAATTAAATAATTATTACAAAGAAAAGTGAGAAATCGAAAAACGGACAAAACTCGGTGTTACCGAAAAATCGGGAATGCTACCCGAACAGGGGCATTATGGTTATTTGATATCCCGAAGTGTCTTTTGACCTAAATGTCCACTAAAATTAAATAATATTACACTTAAAAAATAAAATGAAAAATTAGTTTAGTGGTACCTAAAGTAAATAGCTAAAATCATGGGTTAATGTGGGATTAAGTGAACAATTAGATTATAATATGATTAAATTTATGAGTGGAGCACTAATGAATAAAACAAACACATAATAGGGCAGCTGTAACTCCACTAAACCAGCAGAAATATTCATCTTCTCCAAAACAACCAAACCAGCCGAATTGGAGAACCAAGAAAAAACTCCATGGGCGTTTGCATGCAAGCTTGATCCATCCCTCATTTCAACCCCAAATCACTTAGGTTCCTTCATGAAACTTTGTCTACTCATCACAAGGAAGAGTTTGATACTAAATTTGGGAAGTTTAAGCAAGGTTTAACAAGCTCCAAACATAAGGTAAGTTCATATTTTTGAAGATAGCTTTGTTAAGTTTTGTGTACATGTTATGGGTGTTGGGTTTGTGAAGAAAATTTTTGAGTTTGAAGAGTTATTGTTGTGTTCATTTTGGACAGCCATGGAGTCATGTATTTGATGAAATAATTATGCATATATTTGATGAGAAATGATGTTGATCATGATGATTTAATAACCTAGTGAATTACTTCATATTTATATGGTGATTTTTGGCACTTGGATGAGAATTGATGAATTGTAGGGCAATTTGGTGTTGAAGAAGATTTTCGGCAGCTTGGGGACACTTGAATAAATGTATGTATTCATGGAAGTGTTGGCAGAATATTGACATAGAAGGATTGAGGGATATGTATATGAACTTGTTGTGTAAAGAGTATGTAAAAACTAGTAATGTTATGTGTATGTGTAATTGTGTTTGGACTTTGGGAATTAGAGTTATATTTGGTGTATTGAAGATAATTGTAATCTGCCCAAAATGATGATAATGTAAAGTGGGATGTGGTTTTGATAATGAACCAAAACAGAAATGGTAGGATAGTAAACATATTGCAAGGTAAATGTGTCATGGATGTGTGTTTAAGCAAAGTAACCAAGGGCAGTGTACATTTTAGCCAATAAGTTTAAATATGTAACCTCAATTGGTATGAGACCAATTGGAGGTGAAACTAGGCACAAAATGTGTCATTGAGAAAACATACCAAAATTCTGCTTGCAAGGTGACTTAAGAAAATGATCAATTCGGATTAAGTGCAATTGAAACCTGAAAACTGACCAATTGGGCAGCAGTGAGTGTTTAGGCCATAACTCACTCAAAACAGGTCCAATTGACCTGAAATTTTAACCATGAATAGTTAAGACCCATACCTACAAGTCTTATGAAGACACAAAAACCCAGAAATGACCAGAAGCAAGTCAAAAAGCTTGCACAAATTCGGGTCCAAAAACTGGCCGAACCAAAGTTGACCAAATTGACCTAAAATTGACCTAATTTGATATCATTTGACCAGCAATAGTATAATGACCATAACTTGGTCTACTTAACTCGGAATGACCTGAAATTTTGCCCCGCGTGCAATAAGACATAGATCTACAAGTTTGTAGTTTTGACCGAAACTCGAAAATCGAGGAAACTAGGTCGTCCGGTTAGGTCAAACTAGTATCCCGGAATCCAGCAAATTGCAAGAAAATGCACTAAACAAGGAAATGAATTTGGTAAAACGTACCAACCCTAAAACCCTATCGAATGTGACATATTAAGGACACCAAAACCTAATTTACCTTAAACGCATCGAGGGTCGGTATATTAGGTAATTGAGCAAATAATAGCCTTCAGTGAATTACTTATCGAACATTATCGTTAGAGACAGTTTAATTTAGTACTGAAACACTTCAAATTGTGTTTCTCAGTTACCAAAGACTCAGGAAAAGGGAAGGAAACACTGAGTCCAGACCAGGAGACAATTATCAGAGGTTTGTGCACAACTAGTTTTTAACTGATTTTGTTTTGAATATTTCATATGATTAAATGACATATTTTTCTTATGTGTTATGTTTAACAAGCATTGGATTTAATTCAATGATTATTGAAAATTGTTATAGTATGTATGAATTCAGCTTTGTGAAATTGTATTTCCACAAGTATTAAGCATTGTTATGGATTGAATAAATTATGTTTTAGAAAATTTTGATAGAACATGTTTTGAATTGTGATGGCAATTTTCATGGAAAAATGCAATTGTATGATTTGAATTGTGATGAGCATAAAACTTTATTGGATATTGAAATTGACTTTGAATCGAATTGTATTGTGATTTATGCTCACTAAATGGATTGTGATATTGTTTTATATCTCACTATAGATGCTTGACTAGGTTATTACCCGTCTCTCTCATTTGTTGAGAAGACAATGGAGTTAGTTGTGTTTTGATTATCATGGTACGTGCACAGCCTTAGATTTTCCTCTGATTTGAGGTTAGATCTAAGTTTATTTTATCGTTATGGCCCTTGCGGAAGATTCATTATTGTGATGGTACTATGCACGATGATTCGACCTCCCCGACCATAGGGAGTTAGAATCTGATTCGACCTCCCCGACCATAGGGAGTTAGAATCACATCGAATATGGCCCTTTCGGATTAGTCTTGCATAGTTAGTTAGATAAAGATTGATTTTTGAGATACAACATGGTTTTTGAGATACATAATGATTTTTGAGATACATAATGGCTTTTGAATGGTAAGGAATTGTGATTTCAATTATGGTTTATGTATAATTGATTTTGTTGGAATTACTTAAATGGTTAGTCATGATTTGATAAATTAAATTTTGTGATCAAAGTCATTTATACAAATGATTTACATTATTGGCAATGAATATTTTGAGTTTTGGAATTTTATGAGTATTCAGATTTTCCAAATTATTTACTGTAAATTTTGTCAATGTATATTGTACTATGTTTTAAATTATAGTTGTGCACCACTGAGTTCACCACTCAGCGATAGCTTTGTATGCTGTCGCAGGTAAGAAGAGCATAGAGCAGTAAGTAAATTTCCTTGAAGATATATTCAGATCAGCTCCAGGTATATCATAGGTATACCCATGTACATAGGTTTTGATGTATGCATGTAATAATATGTATGTAAATTATTTGAGCAGTTGTATAGAAACTCTTGTAAAATATTTTGGTATGTAATTAAATGTAAATTATTGTAAATGTAAATTTGAGATTTCATTTACTTGAATAGTTTTGTATTATATTTCTTGTATCTCAGTCTTTGAAAAATCACTGCGGATTTGAGTTGAGAAAAATGTTGTGTTGAGAAATATGTTGGAGTTGAGATTTGCAAATACATATTGAAGTGCTTTTTACAAGTTTTCTGAAGAACTGTTTTATCCAAAATACAGAGGGCACTCTGCCAAAATTTTTACAGAAATTCCAAATAATTCAAATGTGTCAATTCTATCACTTCAGTTCAAAAAGGTTTTAACACCTGTAAATAGTGCTCACCACTGTAAAAGAAGTAAGAAAAGTTTTGAAAATCCCTTATAGTGTATTTAATGGGTTATCAGTAGACGGAGTTGGTAATTCATTAGGTATACTACGGGATCATGTTATGCCTTACAGAGGGGTAGGGTGTGACAATTAGTTCTTATGGTCTTCATACAATTTATAGATTAGGGTCTTAAATTTCATTTGAATCTAGAATCACCCTATTCCAAGATCTAGATCTCAAATTATGCTCCAATTCTACATACTGTCTAGTTTTTACATAACCAATTTTGGTTATAAGCAAAATTCATAGTTCCTGTTCATAAGCTAATTTAACCATTCTAAAGACATATTCAATTAAAGTAGTCTTCATAAAATATCTTCCTACATGTTTTAAGTTTTCAAGAATTCAAGAATGACTTAATTTGGAGGCCTACATCATGAGTTATAGCTAAATTACCAACTACTATTCATGGATACAATGTCCTAGAAATTCGAGGTTTCTAGGTTTCCAACTCAGTATTTAAATACTTTACACCCAAAATTTGTACAAGTTCTTGAAGGAGTGGAAGCATGATTATTGGGCATTAGAACCTTGAATTTCAAAAATTATTTCTAAGGTTACATGCACCATACCAAATATTTTATGATCCTAATCAATTTCCAATGCCCAATTGCATACCAAAACATATTTTAGCATGCATTAAAATTTCATTTACCATTAAAGATTATAAATTAACATTTAATTCAATTAAACCCTAACTAAAAGACGGATTTTTAGATACTAACCTCTTGATGCACAATTGATGCAATCTTAGGATGTTTTTAGGACCGAAAATGTTGTCCCTCTAGTTTTTTCACCACAAGCACACACCAAGATAGCAATGGCTGCCCCTAGATTGGCTTTTCAAGCCTTGTCAATGTAACACCCTCACTTTAGCAAGTCCGTACATTCCACTATTCCAGTGACCGGTGTTGGTCCGGACAGCTAGAATGCCTAGAATTATATTTAGACTAGAGTGAGGAGTCATAAATAACTCAAATAATGGTAAGAAAAATCAAGGAAAAATTTTAAAAATAAAATACAATGAAGTTAAATGAACCGGTGCCCTAATGATGGGTGACCTAACGGGAAATTACTGTCTTCACAGCTAGTAGCCCTCCCGAGAGAAATTTTGTAAAATAATTTTTGGGACTCCAAAGAAAAGTCATTGAGGTTTCGATGGCATTAGAATGCCAAGAAAATGCTTAGAAAAATTTTTAGATCGGTACAGACAATTTTAGTCTGTTAAGCAAAATGAAGGGCATTTTGGTCATTTCATGTAACACCCCTATTAGCATAGCCTGGTACATTTTACTATTCCGGTGATCGGTATCAGTCCGGATAATTAAGGAGATTAGAATCATATCTAAGACACCTAGATAAGCCTTAAACGTAAATAATTAGTAATTGCCAAATAGTTAAATATAAAGAAGAAAAACAAAGCATAAAATGTTAAATGAGCCGGGAGTCACAGCGATAGGTGACCTTCCCAGGAAGTGACTGCGAGGTCAGCCTTAACTCAAATTTCGAATCGGAAAATATGATGTCGCGGTCCTTAGGACTATTGCAAACACAGTGGAAAAGAGAAAATCAGGAAAAAGAGTTGTTAAGCAGGTTAAATAATTAGGTCAGGGATCCGGAAGAAATATCGAATAACTTGCAAACCGGATTGAACCAGCGATGGAAAATTTGGTCAATTCACCCCTAGAGCTGACTCCTGACCTAACTGTCTAATAAAATCGGAGAAAAAAAAATTTCGGAATCGGGAATTAAATTAAAGAAATAATGAAAAAATAAATGCAAAAGAAAAAGAAAATTAAAAAAGTTTATTACATCATTGGATGACATCATGAATGATGTCAAAATACAATTTTATTTTTCCCACCATAATTGATCAAGTCAATTAAGTAAAAATACACATAAAATACCTAAAAAAAAAAAAGAAAAACTATTTCTTCTATTCTCCCTAAGTGTGGCCGGCTTGCTCCTCTCTCACTGCCATTGAAGAACCACCATGAAAGCTTGATTCCAACCACTTAACCCTACTTTGACCTCAAATTATACCATTAAACCTTGTTAACCCACTTGAGAAAGTGATTGAAGAAGGAAAGAAAGGGAGAAATTGAAGGAAGGGAAGAATTGAAAATTTTAGTGGAGATTAGTTGGATTTGTGATGATTTGAGTTTTGGTGGTTGGAATTGGGTTGAAGTGATATATTTGGGAGTGTTTTTCCACAGGTAAAATTTTTGGTTTTTGCAAATACTGCCTACACTGTGCCGAAATTTTTTCAGAATTTGCGGAAAAATAAAATTGGTCAAAAATTTTACATAGCTTTTCAACTTTAATTAAACATTTTTAGCTCCTACCAAAAATGCTCACCACTTTGAAAAAGTAAAAAAATTGTGTTAAAATCCCTTGTAGTGTATTTAATGGGTTATTGGTAGGTGAAGTTCGGTAATTCATTAAGTATACTACGGGATCATGTTATGCCTTACAGAGGGGTAAGGTATGACATTTCCTCTTCAGAGATGATTTTTGATCAACTTGTCCAATTAAGTAAATAAATTATATGACATAAATATGAATAAAAAGTGATAAAAATTAAATTGAAAATGAGTAGAAAAGAAAAGACAAGAAAAGAAAATGAATTAAATGGGACTTTATGACATCACTATGATGTAATTAAAATGTGCTCCACCCAATCACCATTTAACTAATTAATTAAAGAGATAAAAAAAATGAAATAAAAATGAGATAAATATAAAACAATCAGCAGCCTTCTTCCTCATAGGTGCCAAACCAAAGGAAAAGAGAGAGAGAGAGAGAGAGAGAGAGAGAGAGAGAGAGAGAGAAACCTCCATTAATGCTCTTGATCTAGCTTAAATTCTCAACTTAAATTACCATAAAACCCCTTCCTATCTTCACTAAAATTTACCCTTGCAACTAGAACAAGCTTGGGATAGCCATTAGAAGGAAAATTATTGAAGATTTACAAGCTCAAGTTGGAGCTCTAACAAGGTTAGTGTCCAATATCTTCATCTTTCTTTAAATTCATGTCTAGGAAGTTGAATTAAGTTAAAAATTATAAGGAATTGAAATGAAATCCATTGATATGCCCACTCTACATTTTCAGCAGCCATGGCCATCTTAGGGTTGTGATGATTTTCTTTGATTTAAATGAGTTTATAAGCTGCCCTTAACATGAATTCTATAATTAGCATAATAATTGGGGGTGAAATACATGAATTGGAGACTTTGATAAATTAGGGTTAGGGTTTTGAACCAATATTTGGGGGATGATGCAATTGAGCACAAATTGATATTGTAATGGTCAATTAGTGACCATTTGGTGTAGTTTGAACCAATTTTGGAGTGATTTGTGACATTAAATAAGGTAAAGATTAGGCCGTCTCATGAGTGCATTCTGGACCCTTTGAGTCCAATGTGCTCTTGGGGTTATAACTCAAGTTATGTAACTCCAATTGGTGAAAGGACAATTGGAGGATAAACTAGACACAAAATTCAACAACTTTTATGAAGAAACCTCTCCCAAAAAACCAAACTAAGTGGCCCTTAAAATTGACCTGATCTGGGTAACACACATTCTGCCCTGGGCAAAATGACCAAATGAATAGTGTTTGTTCATTTGGCCATAACTTAGTTTAGAAAAGTCCAATTGCCCTGAATTTTATATCAATGGAAAGCTTAGACAATTTAGGACAACTTTCATGGAGAACACAACTCCAAATTCTGACCAAAACTTAATGAAATTGCCCGCCAAAATCAGGACACGAAAGCTGCTAGAATGGGATTCTGCCCAGAAATTCTGGGTAAATACCAATCCGGCCAGCCTTGCTAAAATTAGCATATCTTGAGTTAGAAAACTCTAAATGGAGTGATTCAAAAAGGGAATTAAACAAGACACATAAATGAATAACTTTCACGAAGATAATTTTATCAAATTTTTACTGTAACAATGACCAATAGAATAGTAAACTTAAGGCATGAAATTTGAAAATTTTAAATAACAAACAATAAGCTTTGAAATGGTATTGGCAACCAATGGCAAAAATTTTAGAATACAAAATGTGGTATATTGGTGATATTAGGACTAATATACCTATTGTCTATGAAAAAGTCGACATTTTAGTTGACTAATGGGATGAATAGTAATTATTATACTTCAATTGCAAAGAATTTCATATCTAAAATTGTAATATGCTCTAGTAGGCCTAGTGTGATTGGTTTGGATAGGTTGGCATGCCAATAGGATTCTGATAGCAATACTGCATATGGCATCATGCCATTTTGTGATTCATGGCTTAAGTGGCGATTCTGTGATTTTATTGCTTTTAGCCATTCTGACACTATTGTGATGCTTGGCCTTGTGGCCAATTATTATGACAGCTTATCAGCTATTCTGTTGCACACTAGGAGACACATTGTGACCAATGGTGTGACGGCCTGAGGTACTAGGTACCCAGTGCCAGTTTACCCGTTTATTCTGTGACACCCCTCACCTACTACAGTGTAGCTGAGCAAAGCATGTCACAGTTGGTGCCGGAGCATCCCATTTTATCTTACTTTAAAATTTAAAAATTTTGTTCTCGTATATTTTAATATCAATTATTTTTCTATGGAGAAACCAGCGGACTTTCCCCTATTTCTATTACCATTTGACATATTTTACTATTCACCTGTTTGAAATTCAATAATATTTTCAAAATAAAATCTCATAATCATCTCATATTTCAATATCATCCATGTATTTCAATTCTCATATTCATTTCCATCCACTTTCCTTCATACTCCATTCACATATCAAAATTCTCATATTTCCATTAATTTACATAATTTGCAAACTAATTGAATAAATTTACAATTTACATGATATACAAATTAATTACATATGAACTAATCAATTTATTAATTTACATCACATAAATATTACTTACAAATTCTTAGTTTACATTACAAGATACAAAATATTTATAATATACAAAATACATAAAATGACTTACATGGGCCCTATCTACATGCATTGCTGAGGAGGTGACAACCTTGAACCCTTCCGACACTTCTGCAGATCTGGACTTCAAAATCCCAGTCTAATATCCACTGGGTTTTGCCTTCAGTACCTGCGCGAATGAAATAAATCCATCACGCTAAGCATTTCTGCTTAGTGGTGCAATAATATAACAAGAAATAATGTATACAAATAAAGAATGAATCAAGCATTCTAAATATTCAAGTATCAATTTGATTTAAAATGACATTTCATGTGTTAACTATCTTATATGCTAATTCGTTCCTCTTTGAAAGTATCGAGTTATAGCCTTGCAATAACAATATTCAATATACATTTTATTGTAGGAGTGTTGTATTTGAGGTCTCTCTACCATTTTGCAAATTATATTTTTGTTATGTTTCTATTGCTAATCTCTTTTTCACATTTTATTTAATACTTTCTAATGTTTTTAATTGCTAATATGCTTAAATAATTTCAATAATTTATACTACCCAGGTAACCTATGATAAGCTAACTAAACTGGATAATGGGTCGTTGGCACTGGACATCGTGGTACCTCAGGCCGTCATATCATGGGACACGGAATGTCAACCACGTATGTAGTCTGTATGGCTAAAAAGCCATGATAACACATAATCGGGCATAAAAGCCATGAATGTGGGCATAAAGCCATGAATACAGTCATAAAGCCTTTCACAGTACTACTAAAATAATACCCTATTGGCATGCTAATCTATTTAATCTAACACCCGTGTCTAGGCAATACATGGGTACATAGTACCATTAAATGTTAATAAATTGTGTTTTATGACTTCATTATTTCATGACAAATTCCATAATTTATACATTCATTTGATAATTCATATGATCAAAATTCTCATCAATGGTTCTCATGCACCATTGTACTTAAAACATTCTTTTATGCTTTAGGGTCACTCAAATTCAAAAATCACAATTCACTAATCATATTATATATTATCAATCATAATGGCTTCTTTAATTTCTTTTATTATTCCTTACGTTTTTGGGGTAATTATTCACACATTACTATTCACTCAATTTGTTAACTTTTTCATACATAATATGTATACAAATTATAGATACATAATTATAATATATTTTGGGTTCTAGATTTGTTGGTATTGATTGCCAATACCATTTCAAAGCTTATTTTATGTTATTCAAAATTTTCAAATTTCATGCCTTAAGTTTACTATTCCATTAGTCATTGTTACAATAGAATTTTGATAAAACTTTCTGCATGAAAGTTGTTCCTTTATGTGTCTTCTTTAATTCCCTTTTTGAATCACTCCATTTGGAGTTTTGAAGCTCAAGTTATGGCCTAAATACCATAACTGGCCGAATTGGTCTTGTCCAGAAATTCTGGACAGAATTTGGTTCTGCCAGATTTAGTGTCCTAATTTGGGCTAGAAATTTTAATTGGTTAAGTTCAAAATTTAAGTTTGTGTTCTTCATCAAAGTTGTTCTAAATTGTCTAAGCTTTCCATTGATATAAATTTAAGGTCAATTGGACATTTCTACAATGAGTTATGACCAAATGAGTGAACATTGTTCATTTGGTCATTTTGCCCAGGCAGAATGTGTGTTACCCGAATTTGGTCAATTTTTAAGGAATCCTAAGTTCTTTTTTTGGACAAGGTTCCTTCATCAAAGTTGTACCATTATGTGTCTAATTTTATGTCCAATTGTCCTTACACCAGTTGAACCTACACAACTCTATTTATAGCTGCCCAAACTTCCTAGACTCACATCCAGCCCTGCAAGTCACTCAAGGCAGCGCATCTAACCTCAATTCCCATGTCACAAATCACTTCATTTCCTAATCAAACATAACCAAATGGTCACTAATTGACCATTAGAACTTCCTTTCACCAATACATGAGCAATATCCCAAATTTGGTGTCCCAAACCCTAACTCCAACAACTTTAATTCTCCATATACATGCAATCAATGAATTAAGACATCAAATTCATGTTCAATGGCAGCCATGTACAACTATATTTCAATCTAATCAATGAAACACTAATGTACCCTAAGGCTGCCGAAATTTCATGGGATATAATCATGCATTTTTCATTCAATTTCTATTAATTTTGCAACTTAACTTAGCTTAAATTCAAGTTTAAAAGGAATTAAGAACAAGGACTATGGCAGTAACCTCTTGGTTGATTTTCTAGCTTGTTCACCCCTCAGTTTCTTTCACTTTCTCTTCTTCTAATTGCTGCCCAAGTCTTGCTCTAGTGGTAAGGGAGATTTTTTGTGAAGAGAGGGTGAGGTTTTGAGGTGAATTGAAGTGGGATTCAAAGCATATGGGAGCTTTAATGGTGGAGAGGGGTTTGGGGACTTGGTTCAACGGGATAGAGGTAAGGGAAGACAGAAAAATTTGGTTCATTTTCTTCCCATTTGACTTCTTAAATTGGGTTTAGAATGAGGTGTCACAATGTGATTGGGTGGAGGCACACTAATGACATCATGTGATGTCATAATTTCCAATTTTCTTTCTTTTTCTTTTCTTTTCTTTTATACTCATTTTCAATTAAATTTTTAGCAATATTTATTCATATTTTATGTCACATAAATTATTTATTTAACTGGACAAGTTGGCTAAAAATCATCTCTGAAGACAAAATGACCAAAATGCCCTCCATTTGGCTTATTGAGCCAAAATCGTCTGTACTGATCTAAAAATTTTTCTAAGCATTTTCATGGCATTCTAATGCCATCGAAACCTCAATGACTCTTTTCTGGAGTCCCAAAAATTATTTCATGAATTTTCTCTTGGGTTTAGGGCTTCTAGCTGCGAGGACCGCAACTTCCCACTGGGTTACCTATCACTAGGGCACAGGCTCATTTAACTTTATTATAATTTATTTCTAAATTTTTTTCTAGATTTTTCTTATCATTATTTGAGTTATTTATGACTGCTCACTCTAGTTTAAATATTTTTCTAGACGTTCTAGTTGTCCAGACCGACACGAGTCATCGGAACAGTAGAATGTACGAAATTGCTACAGTGAGGGTGTTACATACCTAGTCCAGTCAACTAGTATAGGTTATTTGGGAAAGCAAACTAAATATTAACAAATTTTAATCAAATAATTAATATAAAAAGTACCAAATTAATAATACTACAAATAATTACCAGAAACTTGTCCGTATGAAATATCAACATATATTCTGTATGTTTACTTTATTTTAGTTATATTTTATTTTATTATTGGCACCACTAAGCAGTATTGCTTAGCGCGTTGCTTTTGCCATGCGCAGGTACTGGAGATACGGAGCACGAGCCCACCGTAGACTGGGAATCAGATTTGGATTTGCATTTTGCATTTTGTGGTACCTCGACCAGCAGTGCATTTGGTAGGATTGCTAGGTTTCATTTTGTATTTTACATTTTGTATTAGATCTACATTTTTTCATTTAAATGATAAAATTTATGTAATTATTGTTCATATTATGAGTTAATGAATTTGAACATTTCTTGTAAATATGAGTATGTAATTATTCATGCATGGAATGAAATTGAAATTTTGATTTGGAATGCTGAGAAGTGTTGAAATTTGATGAACTATGATGACTTTGTGTTGACATTATTTGGAGTTTGGGATTGAATGAAAAATTGGGAGTGTTTTTCACAAGTTCCGAAGAACTGTTTTCTCCAATTTTAGCCAGCACTCTGCCAGATTTTCTGTAAAATTTTCAAAACCTTAAATTAATTCATAATTTCAATAAATAAATTAAATGACAAATTTCACTTAATGACTAATAAATGAATAAGTATAAAAATTAAGAAAGAGTAAATTGTAATAAAATAAGATATGGTGCTCCGGCACACTGTGTGGCATATCTTCCTTGGCTACGCTGTAGACGGGTAAGGGGTGTCATAGTCAACTAATTATAAGATGGGGTTTATGCTTTGTGAAGCTTGTATGAACATATTGGGTGTTAGAAACACTTTCTAATAATTTAATTTAAGAGGAAATTATAGTTTGTCCTTTGAATCAATTAAGAAATTGAGAGGAGAAGGAAGAGAGCATATTGTCATCCAACATAAGAGAGAAAAGAGAGGTGGGCTGATTTTTCTTTATAACTTTTTTTTATATGCTTAGATCAAACCCTAACTTCCTTGCCACATGTCATCACAAGATCTCATCTTGTTATTATTTGATTTAATCCTATGAAGCCAAGTGTCAAGCTCTATTTAAATCATGATATGTGGTCTTCCATCAAAGGAAGACAAGTGGCAAGATCATATGATGGCATGTGTCACCATTTCATGGTACCACATTTCACCATCTTATGGTGCCACATCTCACCATGTGAAAAGACCAATTTGCCCTAACTCTTTAATTTGAGTTCTTCACCCAAAATTATAATTTCTCCTCTTTAAATCAATTTATATCAAATATAAATAAATTAATTAATTAATCTCAATTAATTAATTTCTCATAATTAAATTCCTATTTAATCAAATTAAATATAAATTTAATTTATACTATGCATCCAATAACCTAGATTTGGTTTCAAGTCATACTAGGGACTTTGCAATCTTATTGCAAACCAAACCTCTTTAATTAATTAATTAAACTCTTTAATTAATCAATTAAGAGTTTAATTAATCAATTAAATCACATTTAAAATGGTGATTAGCTTGTGTAGATGTGTGACTTACTAGGCTCATTATTTATTAGCAATGAGAAATGATATTAACTCTTAATATCATTAGAACTCTTTCTTACCGTAAATGATTTCTCTAAATTATTTTAGGCATCTCATAGACCATGGTTGACACCTAGCATAGTATGCCATGGCCACTCAATCAGTAATAAGGAATACCTTAAATAAACCTTTAATCATATGTTACCATGCACTATGATTACAATCTTTCTAGATAAGTCATGTCCTTTATGAAGTATCCACGATTGTGAACCAATTTATGATACTTTGTGCTAGAAATATTGTCACTCATATTCTTAATAACTTAAGAATAGAATTTCTAACAAAATATCAATGAACCTTTTCTATTACACATAAATATATTATGTAAATTGAAAAGTGAAATTGCCTTTTATTAATAAAATATGTACAAAATACATACAAAATGATATGCTCTAGGGCATACTATTAACAATCACCCACTAGCACTATAGCCATTCATTACAATATCTTAGACCCATCTTCTCAAGATGTCAGTCTAACTGAGTTTATGACATAGGCTTTATGAATGGATCAACTGGATTTTCGGCTGATACTATTTTCTGCATGGATACATCGCCTCGCCCAACTATCTCTTTGATAATGTGGTAGCGCCTTTCTATGTGTTTGGATTTCTGGTGAGACCGAGGTTCCTTAGCTTGTATGACCGCTCCATTGTTGTCACAGTAGAGAGGAACTGCTGAGTCAATGGAAGGAACTACTACAAGTTCTGTCACGAACTTCTTTATCCAAATAGCCTCTTTTGCAGCATCTGATGTAGCAATGTACTCGGCTTTTGTAGTGGAATCAATAGTTATACTCTGTTTGGAACTCTTCCAACTGACTGCACCTCTATTACAAATGACCACAAACCCAGAGGCAGACTTCTTATCATCGATATCTGATTGAAAATCAGAATCAGTATAACCATCCAATTGCAAGTCACCACCTCTATAAACAAAAAATAAATCCTTAGTTCTTCTCAAGTACTTAAGGATATTCTTTGGAGACATCTCTTTAGAAAGGTGGATACCATATCTCACTGGTAATAATCCTCTCTTGGAATCAAGTATGTTAAACCTCTTTAACACCTTTTCCAAGTATAGACTTTGGGATAAACCAATTATTATTTTTTGCTCTATCTCTATAGATGCAAATTCCAAGAATATAAGTTGCCTCCCTTAAGTTTTTCATCGAGAATGTATTTGACAACCATACCTTGACAGCTGTGAACATTCCTATGTCATTACCTATCAACAGAATGTCATCCACATATAAGATAAGGAAAGTGACAGCACTATCACTAACCTTCTTCTCTACACATGGTTCATCCACATTTTTTATAAAATCAAATGACTTAATAGCTTTATCAAAATGGATGTTCCAACTCCTCGAAGCTTGTTTTAACCCATAATAGATCACTTTAGCTTACACCCCTTGGAACTATCTTGGGATTCAAAACCCCTAGGTTGTTCCATGAAAATGTTTTCATTAATGTATCCATTGAGAAAAGCTATTTTGACATCCATCTGCCAAATCTCATAATCATAGTATCCAGCTATTGCTAATAGAATCCTAATTGATTTAAGCATGGCAATAGGTAAGAAAGTCTCCTCATAGTTGATTCCTTGCCTTTGGTGAAACCATTTCATAACTAACCTTGCTTTATAGGTCTCTACCTTTCCATCAAAACCAATTTTCTTTTGAAAACCCATTTATTCCCTATAGGTACAATACCTTCAAGAGGGTCAACAAGGTCCCAAACTTGGTTCTTATGCATGGAATTAATTTCGGATTTCATAACTTCAATCCATTTTGAAGAGTCTATATCTGATATAGCTTCTTCATAGATAAGAGGATCATCTCCATGATCTATTTCTTCATGAGTAAACAACTCTTGTTCATCTTCATGAAGAAAACCATATCTCATTGGTGGGTGAGATATCCTAGTCGATTTATGAGAAATTACTGTAGATGTTTCATCAATAGGTGTAGGTTGGCTAGATGGATTTATATCCATTTGATCTATTGGTTGGTCAGAATTCTCCATTTTTAACTCTATTTGCCTTCCTTTGACACCTTATCGAATAAACCGTTGTTCAAGAAATATGGCATCTCTGCTTACCATAACCTTTTGTGATGTAGGCAAATAAAAGTAACATCTAAAACTTTCTTTTGGATATCTAACAAATTGACCTTTTTTTAATCTGATTTCCAATTTATTAGTGTTCAGCTTTTTAATATAAGCTGGACAATCCCAATTCTTAACATGCTTAAGACTCGGTTTTCTTCCATGCCATATCTCATAAGGTGTGGAAGAAACTAATTTTGATGGAATCCTATTCAAAATATGTAAAGTTGATTCTAATGCAAATCCCCAAAAAGAGATTGGCATATCAGTATAGCTTATCATACTGCATACCATATCTAATAGGGTACGATTTCTCCTTTCAGATACACCATTCAGTTGTGGCATTTCTGGAGGAGTTAGTTGGGAGACAATGCCATGCTCTTTCAAGTATTCATCAAATTCAGTACTTAAGTATTCACCTCTACGATCTGATCGAAGAGTTTTAATACTTTTTCCTATTTGATTTTCTACTTCACATTTAAATTCTTTGAACTTTTCAAAGAATTCATGTTTGTATTTCATCAAATACAAATACTCAAACCTTGATTTTTCATCAGTAAAGGTAATAAAGTAATGAAAACCGCCTTTAGCCATTTCCTTAAATGGACCACATACATCATTATGTATTAATTCCACAATATTTTCAGCTCTTAACCCTTGTCAAACAAAAGGTGTTCTAGTCATTTTTCCTTGTAGGCAAGATTCACAAGTTGGAGTAGGTTCAGAACCCAATGAGGATAAAATCCCCATTTTCTCTAGCTTTGCAATCCTATCTTCTGCAGCATGACCTAATCTTAAGTGCTAAAAATATTTTGAACTTGAGTTAATTTTCATCATGGCATTATATTCATTTAGATTGCTTGCATTAGTTTTGTATTTAACATTATTATCTAAATAATAATGTCCACCATGCATATAGCCCGAGCCAACATATTTATTTTCAAAATAAATATTGCAAACATCATTTGTGAACTGAAATTCATAGCCATTTCTAGTCAAACTAGATATAGAAATGATGCTCTTAAAAGCATCAGGTACATGCAAAACATTATTTAAATACAAAGCATGTCCACACATGTATAAAGATTTTGATCCTATGGCTAAAGCTTTAATAGTTGAGCCATTGCCAACCTAGAGTCTAATATCTCGTGACTGCATGCTGCTACTACTTGCTAGTTCCTGCATATCGAAAGTAATGTGAGAACTAGCACCAGTATCTAAAACCCAAGCTATAGATAAACTATGAGTATCATCAGAATCTAAATAACAAGACATAGACATACCTTCTTAAGGTCTATCCTTCTTGTCCTTTAGAGAAACAAGATACTTTGGGCAGTTCCTTTTCCGGTGCCCATCCTTCTGGCAATGGAAACACTTTCCCTTGCCTTTGTCGGCTTCGGTCTTGCCCTTTTGTTTGGCTATCTTCTTGGAAAGTCCAGGAATTTGAGGTTTCTTATTCTTATTGCCCTTCTTCTTTTTGGACTTTTCAGCAGAAGAAGAAGATGCAATCAAAGCCACTTCATTTCTTTTATTGCCCAGTATATTCTTTTGGGCAATAACCAGCATGTTAAGCAACCTAATCAAAGTACACTCTTGCTTTGTCATATGGAAATTTGTCACAAAATTCCCAAATGACTCAGGCAGGGACTGAAATATCAAATCTATCTGCAGTTAGAAATCCATGTGAAAATCAAGATGTTCCAGCTGCTCAATAAGCCGAATCATCTTGTGGACATGATCTCCTACATTTTGTCCATCAGACATCTTCATGCGGAATAGCTATCTAGATATCTCATACTTAGTATTCCTGTTGTGCTCACCATACAACTCTTACAGATGAAGGAGGATCTCACTTGCATTCTGCATATTTTCATGCTGCTTCTGTAACTCATTAGTCGTAGAAGCAAGCATATAACATTTGGCTCTCATATCATGCTCCTTCCACTTGTCCAAAGCATCTAGTTCCCTTGAGTGGCCTCTGGAGATAAGGGACCAGGAACCTTTGAGTCTAAAACATGTCCAATACGTTCTAGGTTCAGGACAAGTTTTAAATTTCTAAGCCAATCAAAAAGCTTAGGTCCTATCAACCTATTGTGATCAAGTATGCATGCAAGGATATTGGATGGTGGTGGTTGTTGTGTGCTCATTATTATCAGAAAAATTAAGTACAGAAAATAACTAGATTAATTAGTAAATGTATCAACTAATTAACTAAAATGATTATGGTCTTTTAATCAAATTATTCCTCCCACTAACTTGGCGAATCCTACACTTCCAAAGTAGGAAACAGAAATCTTAGTTGGATGGATTTCTAGTGGGTGATTGAATTCTTATAGTCTTATTGATCATCCTCAGGCACATCCATTATTGGAATTACAATAAACTATAAGTGAGCAACTTCTTGCCCATCACATCTCATGTGAGGTTTAATCATTTATTTAGCCACTAATGCTCAAAATCTCAGGCACATCCATTATTGATTTATCTTGCATTAGTTAAGTTGATCCCATTAAGCCAGTAAACATGCAAATAATTTTAATGTCCTCAGGCACATCCATTATTGACCACCAACTATTTACATATTTACAACATCTTATTAACAATTATTCTTAAGAAAATCTCTTAAATAAATGCATCACATGCAAGTATTTAAAATTTCTTAAAATAATTGCCTCAATGGAGGGCCATGATATAATTACCTTAATTATACCATTTCCAACTTAATCATTTGATAGGAAGATTTTGTGGTCAACTTAATTACTATTATGGTCTCACTTTGCACATTATCCAATTGGCATGCATATATCATATACTTGCATATATTCACATACATCTCATGCATATATAGATAAACAAATAATATGGTATGATCATGGACTTTCTAAGGGATTCAATTCTGAGCCACCAAGAATTGAATCAGGGCATTCCTAGGTGTATTTCATTCATTCATTTTACAAGAGTTGCTGAAGGAGTACATAATCAACACTTGATCTTGATTTCCTCCCACTGGTCCCACCAATGCTCTTGACCTCCTTGATTTTCTTACAATCCAATTACATTATAATCCTTGACATAACAAGGCGAATTTAGAAGAATATGGACTTTAAAATCCTCAAATAAATGAAATCACAACCCAAATTATTACAACATTTATAATACACGCCACTAAAATAAAATTAATTATTTTACAACCCAAAGAAAAATAAAAGAAATAAATTCAATCACATTGGTCTTTTATTGTCCATGATCATCCATCATGCATATTAAAATTTAATAATTAAATAAAATATACATACTAAAAATTAAATTAAACATCACATATTCAACCAAAATTCAGATTTGAATCTCATTCAAATAAATTTAAATTTAGAAACCCTTTCAAAATTTAATACCTTGAAAACATTTTTCAAAAATTAATTGTGTGATTAAAATTCCTAATTAAACAATTTAATTAGGTATGGGCCTAATTATGGGCTTTAAGATATACAACAATTTCATAAAGAGCCCATAAACCAAGCGCATACATCAAACACACCCTTAGGGTGTGAATCACATTCATGCTACCACCTTTGAGCATCCAACCAGCTTTGAATCAATTCAAATTTGATCCAATCACACAATTAAACCTTATATACAATCTTAATGGCAAATATAGTGGCTCTGATACTAATTGAAGGAGTGGAAGCGTGATTATTGGGCATTAGAACCTTGAATTTCAAAAATTATTTCTAGGGTTACATGCACTATACAAAATATTTTATGATCCTAACCAATTTCCAATGCCCAATAGCATACCAAAACATATTTTAGCATGCATTAAAATTTCATTTGTCATTAAAGATTATGAATTAACATTTAATTCAATTAAACCCTAACTAAAAGAGTAATTTTTAGATACTAACCTCTTGATGCACAATTGATGCAATCTTAGGATGTTCTTAGGACCCCAAATGTTGTCACTCTAGTTTGTCCACCACAAGCACACACCAAGAGAGCAATGGCTACCCCTAGATTGGCTTCTTAAGCCTTGTCAACCAATTATGAGATGGGGTTTATGGTTTGTGAAGGTTGTATGAATGTATTAGGTGTTAGAAACACTTTCTAATAATTTAATTCAAGAGGAAATCATAGTTTTTTCTTTGAATCAATTGAGCAATTGAGAGGGGAAGGAAGAGAGCATATTGTCGTCCAACATAAGAGAGAAAAGAGAGGTGGGCTAACTTTTCTTTATAACTTTTCTTTATATACTTAGGTCAAACCCTAACTCCCTTGCCACATATCATCACAAGATCCCATCTTATTATTATTTGATTTAATCCTATGAAGCCAAGTGTCAAGGTCCATTTAAATTATGATATGTGGTCTTCTATCATAAGAAGACAAGTGGCAAGATCATATGGTGGCATGTGTCACCATCTCATGGTGCCACATGTCACCATGTGAAAAGACCAATTTGCCTTTACTCTTTAATTTGAGTTTTCAACCCAAAATTTTAATTTCTCCACTTTAAATCAATTTATATTAAATATAAATAAATTAATTTCTCATAATTAAATTCATATTTAATCAAATTAAATATAAATTTAATTTATGCTATACATCCAATAACCTAGATTTGGTTTCAAGTCATGCTAGGGACTTTGCAATCTTATTGCAAACCAAACCTCTTTAATTAATTAATTAAACTCTTTAATTAATCAGTTAAATCACATTTTAAATAGTGATTAGCTTGTGTAGATATGTAACTTACTAGACTCATTACTTATTGGCAATTAGAAATGATATTAACTCTTAATATCATTAGAGCTCTTTCATACCGTAAATGATTTCTCTAAATCATTATAAGCATCTCATAGACCATGGTTGAAACCTAGCATAGTATGCCATGGCCACCCAATCAGTAATAAGGAATACCTTAAATAAACCTATAATCATATGTTACCATGCACTAGAATCTCTCTGTTACAAAATCCCAATTTGAGCTGGAGTCACGGTAAATGTGAAACCTCATTTGCTATGAACATTATGTTCTCTTTTAATTTCAGTTCTTGATTAATTAGATTTTCTTGTCAGAAACTCTTTTCTGACTAAATCTGTCTGTCCTAGCCAGAAACTTTGAAACATCAAGAACAATTAAATGAACATAGGATTTTATCCCTATTTACTTAGGGTAATGGATTCCATCTTGATCAACACCTATCTCCATATATAACTTGTAAGAGCCAACACATGCCCATATACCCATACACAGTACAAGTATGAAAGTGAAGGAGCGGAAGCTTGTTGATTAATTCATTAGTGCATTGAATTTCATAATTTTTCTTCTAGGGTTACATGCATCATGCCACATCTCTTATGTGCCTAATTAATTTCAATGCTCAATTGCATATTAAAACACTTTTAATATGTATTTGGATCTATGTTTGCCATTCAAGATTGTGAATTAACAAATTAATTCATTTAAATCCTAGTTTAAAAGATAAGTTAGAGCACTAACTTCTTTGATGCACTATGTGTCGCACCTTACCTCTCTGTAAGGCATAACATGATCCCGTAGTATACTTAATGAATTACCAAACTTCACCTACCGATAACTCAGTAAATATACTATAAGGGATTTTGAAACAATTCTATTCCTTTTTTAAGGTGGCGAGCATTTTTTGTAGGAATTAAAAACTTTTAACTGAAGTTTAAAAACTAAGTAAAATGTTTGATAATTTCTATTTTCTTCAAATTTTGTAAAAATTTTGGCAGAGTGCCGGCTGTAATTGAGAAAAACCAAAAATTTAAACCTGTATAAAAGCACTTCCAAATAAGTTTCAATCACAACCCAACCTCCAAATTTTTCAAACCAACATCCTCAACAACAATTTAATTCAAATCAAAATTGTCATCTCAAGATTCTAAAATAATTTATACACATTGTATTCAAAATATTTAATGTACATTCACAAATTTAATTTATAGACATAAAAATCCACAAGATAATATTATTATAATTTACTGTACAACTGCTCAATTTTACATTAATACATATGACACTAAACTATTTATATCAAAAAGGCACTGCAACCCTATCAATAGCAGCTCACTCTGCTGCTTTCTCCTTGCCATTATCAGCGACAGCAAAAGAAGCTATCACTGAGTATAAATTACTCAGTGGTACACAATAAAAAATTTAAAATGCTTAATATAAACATCCATTCACAAATTACAATTCAAATATCTCACAATTTCTTTTCACAATTTTCAAAGCTCATCTAACACAAATTTGATTAAACAATTTAATAAACACAGTTTTGCTAATCAATAACACAACTTAGGTCGTGACACAAAATTTTCGATCATGTCGTGTTGTACACCACGACAATGCAAACTCACCCCACTAATCGAAATCAATGAGGGAGGTGGCTAGCTAGCTATATGAGTACTCATCCAAACTCACCTCAAACTGGCAAGCCAGAGAGGGAGAAATATAGTCAAACTCACCTCATAAATGGAGGAGGAACATAGTGATATTGCCATGCTAAGTTTGAATCAAAAACAATTTCAAATCACAATATTTAAATATTTCATACAAACCACAAATCACATTTTATCTCAAAATTTCTATTTACAAGATAGGCAACACACAAATTTTCAAATAAAATTTCCAAGGCCAAAACAATAAAAAATTATTCATAACTCTTATTCAATTAGCTTTTTACTAAAAGCAATGAATTTAAAATATTGTACACAAACCTGATTTGAGTCGCCTCTAGGTCTTGTCTTAATGTTTCTTATGCTTCTCAATATCCTTTTCAACTGAAATACACAATTTACAGTGTTTCAGTATCACATCTCATAATAATTCCAATATGATACCAATATAGTACATTTTACAATTCTCACAAGTTGGCATTTATTGCCAATTTTATTTCTAAGGCTTTATTGTATAGTAATGGTAAATTTCCAGATTTTGTATGCTAGATTGATCTAGCTAAATGTCTTATTTCCCTTAGTTTTTAAGTTCTGGTAAAAAGAGCAACTTTGTAGGTCTATGTCTTATTGAATTTTTGCCACTGATTTCAAGTCATTCTGAGTTGTATAGACCAAGATATGGTCAATTTACTAAAGCTGGACAGATTGCATTTTTAATGCAAAGTTAGGTCAATTTTAGGTCAATCCAATTCTGCAGATTTTGTAACTGAACTTGTGCAAGCAAATTGACTTAGTAAATGGCATTTTTGGGTTCTGTGATCTTCACAAAACATGTATCCCTATGTCTAAGCTTTCCAACAGTATAAATTTTAGGTCATTTGGACCTGTTTTAAGTGAGTTATGGCTAAAAGACTGACTACTGTTCATATGGTCAAATTTTAGGGTTACCAAGTTTGCAATTCTGGATTAGGTCAATTTTACAGGTAGTTTTCGGATAGAATTTTGGCAACATTTCTGCATGAAAGTTAGCCTATTTTATGTCTAGTTTTTCCTTCATTTGGCCTTATACCAATTGGGGTCATACAATTAGGATTATAAGCTCAATTACATACTACCCTTAAACATATTGTTCAAACTCCTATCAATTGCACATTCACCTTGCTATAAGTCCATTCCTCATACCCAATTCTGAATTGGTAGCATATCATAACCATTCATTACATCACTTTTTGGTCAAACCAATTATAACTCAGAATTACAAGTCCAATTTTAACAATATATACACATGAATATACCTAATTAACACATCTAATTCCCAACAATAATTTACATACATATTTCTCAACCTTTGGTACCATAATTCACCAATAATTTTCATGAAATTAAACACTCTTCAATGCACCACAATGCTGCAGAATTGCTCAATTCACAAGGCCCTCACAATTCCTTCCAAAAACCCTAAAATTCAATTGTTCAAATACTCAATTCAAACACATATATGCTAATTAGACTCTTACACATTTAATCACTTTAATCAATCCTTTAAATCACCATTTTCATGAAAAATTAAACCAAACTTCCATGAACATGAAACTGCCAAAAATGGAGCATCTCCATAACTCATCAAATTTCTCAAATTCTTCCATAATCTAACTCACCACAACCTCAATTACAACTTTAATAAAGCAAGAATTGAAAACAAGCACTTACCTATTTTTGAAGCTTGTTAAATCTTCCCTAAAACTCCTTATTTTTGCTCCCAATATGCTGCCCGAGATATGAGGATAAAGTTTAGTGAAGGAATATATAGGAATCAAGGCTTGGATCATAGAGATTTTGGCTTTGAAATGAGGCAGCCATAGGAGGATTTTGAAAGCTTAGTTTCGGCCAAGATGAACTTTGAGGAAGAAGAATGTGTTGCAGAATGTTAGTGGAGAATTTTGATTTCTTAAGCTTTATATAGTGCTTAGTGGTCCACTAACACCATTAAAAAATTAAGTTAAACTTTTAATTATTCAACATTATACCCCATAATTTTTCTTATTTACACAACACATGAAATTTCATTTTTTAGGGCATTTTCAAAATTCAAAACTACTTATTTCCAATGGACATTTAGGTCAAAAGTTAGCTTTAGGTGTCAATTGACCAAAATGCCACTCTTCGGGTTGCATTTCCTATTTTTCGGTAACATCGATTTTCGTCGGTTTTTTGATTTTTTTTCTTTTTTTTTATACTAATTCATTAATTTTCTTTGACATTTCTAATGTCAATTACACCTCATTAGGCCTTCAATTATGTCTTGAAATTTAATTCCGAGGGTTCCCTGTAGTCTTGGGGTCGGCAATTGCCTTCGTCGTAACTTCCCGGTGTGGTCACCCATCACTATGGTTTCCGGCTCATTTAACCTAATTACATTTCATCTCTTTTATTTTTCTCGTATTTTCTATTTGACCTTCTGGTACACTATTTATTCTCATTCAAGGCTTTACTAGGTGACTTAATTGTGATTTTAATTCTCTTAACTATCCAGACCGACACCAGTTACCAGAATAGTGAAATATACCAGGCTATGCATATAGGGGTGTTACACTATGGATGTAATTGGCCCCTTTATGAAGCACCTAGGACCCCAAGTGTTATTCCTCTAGCTTGTCCACACTAAGATCACCAATGGGCAGCCCCCAATTTACTTCTCAAGCCTTTTCCAACCAATTATAAATTGGGTTTTTGCCTTTAGAGAGGTAGTATATATGTATAGGACACTAGAAATAATTTCTAGCAATTTTAATTCAAAGGATTTTGGGCAATTCTCTTTGAATTGATGTGTGACACCCCTTACCCGACTACAGTATAGCCGAACAAGACATGTCACACTCGGTGCCGGAGCACCCTATTTTATTTTACTTTATTCCTTTAAAAAATTTGTTCTCATTATATTTTAATATCAATTATCTTTCTATGGAGAAACCAGCGAGTTTCGCCTATTTCTATTACCATTTGGCGTATTTCACTATTTACCTGTTTGAAATTCAACAATATTTCAAATAAAATCTCATAATCATCTCATATTTCAACATCATCCATGTATTTCAATTCTCATATTCATTTCCATCCACTTTCCTTCATACTCCATTCACATATCAAAATTCTCATATTTCTATTAATTTACATAATTTGCAAACTAATTGAATAAATTTACAATTTACATGATATACAAATTAATTACATATGAACTAATCAATTTATTAATTTGCATAACATAAATATTACTTACAAATTCTTAGTTTATAATTCTTAGTTTACATTACAACATACAAAATATTTATAATATACAAAATACATAAAATGACTTACATGAGCCCTATCTACATGTATTGCTAAGGAGGTGCCAACATTGAACCCTTCTGACACTTCTTCAGATCTCGACTTCAAAATCCCAGTCTAATATCCACTGGGTTTTGCCTTTAGTACCTGTGCAAAGGAAATAAATCCATCGCGCTAAGCATTTTTGCTTAGTGGTGCAATAATATAATAAGAAATAATGTATACAAATAAAGAAAGAATCAAGCAATCTAAATATTCAAGTATCAATTTGATTTAAAATGACATTTCTAGTATTAACTATCTTATATGCTAATTCGTTCCTCTTTGGAAGTACTGAGTTTATAGCCTTACAGTAATAATATTCAATATACATTTTATTCTAGGAGTATTGTATTTGAGGTCTCTCTACGTTTCTGCAAATTGTATTTTTGTTATGTTTCTATTGCTAATCTCTTTTTTACATTTTATTTAATACTTTCTAATATTTTTAATTACTAATATGCTTAAATAATTTTAATAATTTATGCTGCCCAGGTAACCTATGATAGGCTGACTAAATTGGATAACGGGTCGTTGGCACTGGACACTGCGGTGCCTCGGGACGTCATACCATAAGACGCGGAACGTCAACCACGTATGCAGTCAGTATGGCTAAAAAGCCATGATAACACATAATCGGGCATAAAAGCCATGAGTGCGGGCTTAAAGCCATGAATACAGGCATAAAGCCTTTCGCAGTACTGCTAAAACAATACCTTGTTGGCATGCCAATCTATCCAATCTGACACACGTGTCTAAGCAATACATGGGCATATAGTACCATTAAGAATTCATAAGTATCATTATTTCATTATATGTTCCAATTATAATTTATAACGTTTTAATTTTTATTACTAGCAGAAGTATAAATTTCCTAAAATACAATTTTAAATAAATTATGTATTCATCATAATTTATATATTCATTACATTATCCATATTGATCACAATTCATAACAATTATTCTCATGTACATTTATACTCAAAACATTTTCTCTTCTCCAATAATGAGAACTAATGTCTCATTCATACACTCATTTATTCATTATACTATTTATATAATTATCATTATAATTCATATTTCAAGTAATCCATGACCATTTCATGGATTTTAAATTTAGCTTAAATTTTCTTTATATCCTAGAGCCACTCAAATTCAAAAATTAAAATTCATTAATCACATTATATAGTAATGATCATATTAGCTTCTCTAATTTATTTTACTATTTCCTAAATCATTGGGGTCACTATTCACATTATTATTTACTCAAAATGTTGACTTTTTTCTATATAATAAGTGTGTTAATTCCAATTGCACTAAGATCCCATATTTTGGGTTCTAAATTTGTTAGCATTGATTGCCAATTGCAATTCAAAGCCTCCTAAAAACATTTTCAAAAATTCTGTTTTTATATCCTAAGTTTACTGTTCCATTGGTATATGCTAAAGTGAGAATTTAGCTAAACTTTCTTCATGAAAGTTGTTCCTTTATGTATCTAATTTAATTCCCTTTTTTAATCACTCCATTTGGAGTTTTGTAGCCCAAGTTATGATCAAATAACTACAACTGGTTCTTTTCCTAATTCTGTCTCTTTAATTAGGCAGATTTTGGCATTACCCTTTACCAATTTAATTGGACATGTTATAGTAACTTTTAGGCTTAGCGTTCTTCATATAATTTGTTGCCCTATATCTTATAGTCATTTAGAAGTTTTAATTACAATTTTCAAGTTTTATAGAATTAATTATACCAATTTAATTAGCTTAGAGTCCAGTATCCTATGCCTTGAGGGTCCAAGTTCAGGTCAGTAGATTTGACCTCCATTTTAGGGTTCTTATGTTCATAATTTGAGGACAATGTCTAAAAAAAAGTTGGAATCCTGTTTCTTAGGGTTCCAGATCAGTATGGCTTAACTTATTTAAACTTTCCTAGTGGAAGATATGCTATAAAAACTATTCTGGGGTCAATTGTGATTTGGTCAAACTCCAAGTTTTGATGTTTTAACTTTTTCTAACCATTTGACCTAGTTCCTTTGGGTTCTGGGTTTTGGTCGAAAGAACAATATTGTAGACCTATGTCTTATAAAACTTTTACCATTGGTTTCATTGCATTTGAATTTTTATAGACCAAGTTATGGCCATTTTTCCAAAACTGGTTGGGCAGGCTTATGTCCAAGAAATTCAGGGCAGAATTGATTTTGGTCAGTTTGGTGATCTAAATTGGGTCTGTAATTTCATTTGGTTAGAGGCATTTCTAGGCTTGGTGTTCTGAATAAAAGTTGTATTCCTATGTCTAAGCTTTCCAACGATATAAAATTTAAGTCATTTGGACCTTTCTAGAGGGAGTTATGGTCAAATGAACAGGTATATTTTTCTGGATTCAAAATTTGGTAAGCCGGATTGGACCAGAAAATTGGTCAAGTTATGGACAGAATTTAGGTATGGTTTCTTCATGAAAAATGGGGTATTTTGGGTCTAGTTTCACCTCCAATTGGGCTCATAACAATTGGAGTCACACAACTTCAGTTATGACTCAAAGAGTACAAGGGACTCATAGGTCCAAATTTCTTGCAAAGAACATGCACTCCCAATATTCATTCCTCCTTACTCCCAAACTATAATTTGTCATTTATAGCACTTAAATTAAGCAAAAATCAGTCTCAAATTGATCAATTCCAAACAATTCCACAAAAACCCTAATATTTAGGTCAAACCCTAACTCAAAGTCTAATTTTCAATCATGTCCATGCAATTCCACTTCTATTGTATGTAATATATCAATTATCCTCACTAATCAAGTTTAAATGAACCAAAATTATCCAACTCCTAAACCTCCCTAGGCTGGAAAAAACTTAAAGTTCCCATATATTCAAGGTTTTCTTCAAATTTCATAAAATTTACACTTAGATTATCATGCTTCTACAAATTAAGGAAGAAGAGAAGATTGGTTAATGCACTAACATCTTGTAGCCAATTCCAAGAACTCCAATTCTTCAATTTTCCTACTTCTTTTTGTTTTTAATCTCTTCTTCAAGGTCTATTGACAAATTTTTGTGTTTGGAGTGTAGGAAAATATGGTATGAATTGAAGGGAAATTAAGCTTAAACATTCAAAAATGGTGGAAGCTTTGGGAAAAGGAGGTTCGGCCAAATGAAGAGGGAAGAAGACAATATGAAATTTTCTTTGATTTTTATCTATTTTTAAGTGTTTTATGAGTGCTTGTTGAATGGTGATTGGTTGGGGCTTTTTAATTGCATCATGCATATGTTATAAATCCTATTTACTTTCATTTTTGTTTTTCTTTTCCTTTCTTCTTTTATTACTCATTTTTAATAAATTTTTCTTCAATATTTATTCACATTTTATGTTATATACCTCACTTACTTAAATGGACAAGTCGGTAAAAAATCATCACTGAAGGCGAAATGACCAAAATGCCCTTCGTTTAGCTTAACAGACTAAATTATCTGTACCGATTGAATAAATTCTCTGAGCATTTTCTTGGTATTTTAAGGCCATCGAAACCTCAATGACTCTTCTCTAGAGTCCCAAAAATTATTTCATGAATTTTTTCCTAATTTTAGAGCTTCTAGCTGTTAAGATAGCAAGTGAAGGAGCGAAAGCATGAAAAACACAAGTTTATATCATTGAATTCAAAAATTTTCACCTAGGGTCACATACATCATGCAAGATTTATTTTTATTTATTTGATTTTAATGATAAACAACATATTAAAACTCTTTTAATATGTTTTTGGATCTGTATTTGCCATTTAAGATTTTAAAATTAATCAGATTAATTTTAGAACCCTAGATTAGATTAAGAACAAATACACTAACCTTTTGATACACTGCAGCGTATTTGTACCTTTGGGATGTGTCTTTAGGACACCAGATGTTGTTACTCTAGCTTGTCCACATCAAGATCACCTATGGTAGCCCTTAAACAGCTTTTAAAGCTTTTTCTATTAATTAGAAAATCAAGTTTTACCTTTTAAGAGATTAAAGATATAAACAGGACACTAGAAACAATTTCTAGTATTTTTAATTCAAGAGATTATTTGCTAATCTCTTGGAATACATGTGAGAAGAAGATGAAGAGAAGGGAGAGCATCTTGAGTGGCGGCACCAAAGATATCAGCTGCTGGTTGTATTGTTTTTTTTTCATAACAATACTTATATAGCTAGGTCACCACTTAAAACCCTTGCCACATGTCACTCTCTGATTGGTTCTAAGTTTAATTGACCCAATCACATTATGCCAAGTGTCAAACCTATATTTAATCTTAATTTTAATCATCTTACATGATTAAAAGACATTTGGTAAGCTTATGTGTAATGTCATGTGTCACCATCACATGGTGCCACATGTCACCCTGTGAAATGACCAAAATGCCCCTGTGTCTTAATTTTGAGTTCTCAACCCAAAATAATTATTTCTTTTCTTCTAATCAATTTATATCAAATATAAATTAATTAATTAATCTCTATTAATTAATTTCTCATTAATTAAATTTATATTTAAACACTTTAAATATAAATTTAACTTATACTATACATCCAATAACCTAGATTTAGTTTCAAGTCATGCTAGGGACTTCGCAATCTAATTGCAAATCACACCTATTTAATTAATTAATTAAACTCTTTAATTAATTAATTAAATCATAATTAATTTGGTGATTACTTGTGTATGTGTGTGACTTACTAGGCTCATCACTAATTGGCAATGAGACATGATATCAACTCTTAATATCATCAGAACTCTTTCTTACCAAAAATGATTTCCCTAAATCATTTTATGCACCACATAGATCATGGTTAACATCTAGCATAGCATGCCATGGCCACCTAATTAGTAATGAGGTTTACCTTAAATGAACCTATAATCATATATTACCATGCACTAGAATATCTCTGTTACAAAATCCCAATTCAAGCTGGAGTCATGGTTTATGTCAAACCCCATTTGCTATGAATATTATGTTCTCTTTTAATTCCAGTTCTTAATTAAAAGATTTTCTCATCAGAAACTCTTTTCTGATTAAATCTATCTGTCCTAGCCAGGAACTTGAAACATCAAGAACAATTAAATGAACATAGGATTTTATCCCTATTTACTTAGAGGAATAGATTCTATCTTGATCAATACCTATCTCCATATATAACTAGTAGGAGCTAACACATGCCCATATACCCATACACAGTACAAGTGTGAAAGTAGTATCAAACTCAAACCACCTATATACAAGATAACTGTGCTATCTCAGGTCTAAAGATTATATGCAATGATATGATTTAAGACAATACATTGACAAGAGTAAACTCTATGTGCTTGTCATAAGTGTCACTGGTTCGACCTACTTATCATGTATAAGTGCCTATCATGTTTGTTATATGGCATGAGACTCACCATTCCATCTTATTTATATCTCATATAAATAACTTGGGAATAAACATGAATACAATCTTTTTGGATAAGTCATGTCCTTATAATGAAGTATCCTCGATTGTGAACCTATTTATGATACTTTGTACTAGAAATACTATCACTCATATTCTTAACAACTTAAGAATAGAATTTCTAACAAAATATCAATGGACCTTTTCTATTACACATAAATATATTATATAAACAGAAAAGTGGAAATACCTTTTATTAATAAAAGATATACAAGATATACACTAAAAGATATGCTCTAGGGCATACTACTAATAATCTTCCACTAGCACTAAAGCCATTCATTACAATATCTTAGACCCATCTTCTCAAGATGTCGGTCTAGCTGAGTCTGTGACATGGGCTTAGTGAATGGATCAACTGGATTTTCAGCTAATGCTATTTTCTGCATGGCTATATTTTCTCGCCCAATTATTTCTCTGATAATGTGGTAGCGCATTTCTATGTGTTTGGATTTCTAGAGAGACAGGGGTTCCTTAGCCTGTATGACTGCTCCATTATTGTCACAGTGTAGTGGAACTGCTGACTCAATGGAAGGAACTACTGCAAGTTTTGTCATGAACTTCTTTATCCAAACAGCTTCCTTTGCAGAATCTGATGCAACAATATACTCATCCTCGGTAGTGGAATCTGCAGTTGTACTCTGTTTGGAACTCTTCCAACTGACTGCACCTACATTACAGATGAACACATACACAGAGGTAGACTTTCTATCATCGATATCTGATTGGAAATCAGAATCAGTATAACCATCTAATTGCAAGTCTCCACCTCCATAGATCAAGAATAAATCCTTAGTTCTTCTCAAGTACTTAAGGATATTCTTGACAGCTATCCAGTATTCCAAACCTGAATTGGATTGATACCTGTTAGTCAAACTAACAGCATATGCGATATCCAGCCTAGTATACAATATTGCATACATTAAACTTCCAATAGCCAAAGCATATGGAATCCTGGCCATTTTATCTCTTTCTTCAGGTGTCTTTGGAGACATCTTTTTAGAAAGATGGATACCATGTCTCACTGGTAACAATCCTTTCTTGGAATCAAGTATGTTAAACCCCTTTAACACCTTTTCCAAGTATAGACTTTGGGATAAACCAATTATTCTTTTCGCTCTATCTCTATAGAAGCGAATCCCAAGAATATAGGTTGCCTCCCTTAAGTCTTTCATGGAGAATGTATTTGACAACCATACCTTTACAGTTTTCAACATACCTGTATCATTACCCATCAACAGTATGTCATCCACATATAATATAAGGAAAGTGATAGCACTGTCACTAACCTTCTTGTAACACCCCTATGTTTGGTAGCGCGTTCTTCTGCTCTGGTGACCAGTGTCTGTCCGGACAGCTAGAATGCCTAGAATTGTATTTAAATATTATTGAGAAGACATAGAATAATGAAATAAAAGAGCAGAAAAGACAAGAAAAGCAAAGAAAAAATAATAGCAATGAAATGTAACCAAGTTAAATGAGCCGAGAACCCTAGTGATGGGTGACCGCACTGGAAAGTTGCAGCGTGGACCGTTGACTAGCCCTGGATCGCGGGGAACCCTGAAAAATATTTTTAGGACTTAAATAAATGTCTATTGAAGTATATTTCACTTTGAAATCCATTAAAAATATCAAAGAAAAATTAATTAATTAGTACAAAGAAAAACGAGAAATCAAGAAAACGACAAAACTCGGTGTTATCGAAAAATTGGGAATGCAACCCGAACAGGGGCATTGTGGTCATTTGACACCCCGAGTTGTTTTTTGATCTCAATGTCCATTAAAAATGAGTGATAGCACACTTTGAAAATATCGTAAAATTAAAATTGTGGTATATTACAATAATAGTGCAAGAAATGGGGTACAATTTGAATAACTAAAACTTTAATATATAATATTGTTTAACTAAACTATAGTGGAGCACTAAGGGATGTTTAAACTTATTAAGGGACATGTGTATGTCCACTAAATGATTCATTTTCTGGTTCATCTTCTTCATGCCGCATTCCACATCCTCTCCAAAACTCCATGGCCATCCCACCTTTGAGCTCCCATTTCCCACAATCAAGCCATGATCTTTCAATACTCCCTTCACTAAAGTTGTTCTACACAACTTGGGCAGTAGATAGGCAGTAAGAAGATCAAGTTTTGGTGAGGTTTTGAAGAATTTCAAAAGTGGTAAGTATGTGTTTTTTTATGATTGTTTCATTAAACCTTGAATGGATGTTATGGGTAGTTGAATTGTGGAAGGATTTTTGAAGTTTAATGAGTTAATGAAGAGGTACATTTTTGGCAGCCATGGAATTTCAATAAGGGCGGTTTATCCTTGCATGTAAATGGTAGATTAAAGTGTTGATGAAGTGTTTATGTGTGTAGGAATAAATTGGGTGATGTATACTAAATGTATGTGAAAGTACACTTGATTTTGGAAGCTTGGAAGCTAATTGAAGAGATGTACAATTCGGCACAGTTAAAGTGTAGATCAAATATGTTATTTCATGGGTTGGTTTATGGAATTATATTGTTGAATTATGGTGCTTTGTTATGACAGCATGTATATGTGTATAAGGGTTTGAACGTCGACATGTAAATGAGCTAGGTTATGTGGCTAAATTGTTTATAATTTGGACTTGGTAAATTGTTTACTATAATGTGCATATTGAGAATGGTTATAAGCTTCCAAAATGACCAAAAATGAGTTGCTAAATGTGTTTGCATTATGGTACAAACCAGAATTGGCATGAATGTGTAACTTGGTAAGTGTTAAATGTGTAATTGATGAGTGATGAACAATGTGCAATAGGGCAGTGTAGGTTTTGGCTTAGAACCTTAAGTGTGTGGCTCCAATTGGTATGAGACCAATTTGAGGTGAAACTAGGCACAAAATGTGCCAACTTTCATGAAGGAAGCTTACCAAAATTCTACTTGGAAGGTGACTTGAAAAATGACCAAATCTGGATTAGTGCTTTGAAAGCCTGAAAATTGACCGTTTGGGCAGCAGTTAGTGTTTTGGCCATAAATCACTCAAACTAGTCCAATTGACTTGAAATTTTTACCATGAATAGTTTAGACATATATCTACAATTCTTATGAAGGTACCAAAGCCCAAAAATGGCCAGAACCAAGCCAAATAGCTTGCACAAATTCGGGTCCAAAAATTGGCTAAACAAAAATTTACCTAAAAATGACCTAAAGTGACCATTTTCGTACATTCTGACCAGCATTGGTAAATTGACCATAACTTGGTCTACACAACTCAGAATGACCTGAAATTTTGCCCCGCGTGCAATAAGACATAGACCTAGAAGTTTTTAGTTTTGACAGGGAACTAGGTCATCCGGCTAGGTCAAACTAGTATACCGGAATCAGACAAATTGCAATAAAATGCAATATACATGGAAATGAATTTAGTAACATGTACCAATACAAAAAGGCTATAAAATGTGACATATTGATAACATTAAAACCTAATTCACCTAGAGTGCATCGAGGGTCGACATCTTAAGTTGACTAAGGAAATAATAGAATTTAATAAATTAATTATTGAACCTTATTGTTAGAGACAGTTTAAATGAGTACTGAAACACTTCAAAATGTGTGTTTCAGTTAGCAAAGACTCAGGGAAAGGGAAGGAAACACTGAGTCTGGGCCAAGAGGCATATATCAGAGATTTGTGCACAATAGTTATTCCTTTTGAATTTTTCAATTGAAATAAATTATGATTATTTGTATGTTATTGTTTTAAATTATGTTTGTGCACAATAGTTATTTCTTTTGAATTTTTCAATTGAAATAAATTATGATTATTTATATGTTATTGTTTTAAATTGTGTTTGTGCACAATAATTTTGATTTCTTATTTTTTAATTATAAATTTATTTGAACATTATAGTTTTAAATTGTGTCTATGCACAGTACTTTTTATATTCACTGCTTTTTCTAGAAAATTTATTTGGAGAAATGAGTTATGAATAATTTTTTATTGTTTTGGCTTTGAGAATTTTATTTGGAAATTATTGTGTTGCCTACTTTGCAAATGGAAAATTTGAGATAAAATGTGATTTGGGAATTGTATGAAATATTGTGATTTGGAATTGTTTTGATTCACATTTGGCATAACACTGTTATTATATTCCTCCCTCTTTGACTTATCAGTCTGGGGTGACTGTGATTATGTTCCTCCTTCTTTGACTTGCCAGTCTGAGATGAGTGTGGATGAGTACTCATTATTTAGCTAGCTTCCTCCCTCATTGGTTTCGATTATTGGGGTGAGTGTGTCTTGTCGTGGTGTACAACACGGCATGTGCGAAAAAAGTTATGTCATGGCCTAAACTGTGTTATTCAGTTATTTGATCAAATTGTGTTATTGGTTGGCAAAACTGTATTATTCAGTTATTTGATCAAATTGTGTTATTGATTGGAAAAACTGTATTTTTCAGTTATTTGATCAAATGGTGTTATTGATTGGCAAAACTGTATTATTCAGTTGTTTGATCAAATGGAGTTATTGATTGGCAAAACTATATTATTCAGTTAGAACTTTGTAAATTGTAAAGTGGAATTGTGAATTATTTGATTTGTGAATTGTCAATAAAAGAATTATATATCGCATTTCAAATTGTTATTGTGCACTACTGAGTAAATTTTACTCAGCGATAGCTTTTTATTGTTGTCGCAGGTAGACAGACTGACAGGTCGGCAGACTAGGCTGCTAATGTTATATTGAGAGATCATCGGGTATGTTGAGTTTACCATATTTTGCATTTTGTATTGTAATGTATGTTCACTGTATGTATATAGTGTTCTTGGTTTTGAGCAGTTGTAAATTAAAATTGTACATTGAAGTTATAAATTGTATTTGTAAATTATTTTGACTTGTAAATATTGTGATATATTTCTTTTATTTCAGTCTTTGAAAATATTAAAAAATTATTGTGGATTTGAGTTGAGAAACATATTGTGTTGATTAAAGGTTGGAGTTTGAGATTGAGAAATATATTTGAAGTGCTTTTTATAGGTTTTTGAAGAACTGCTTTATTCAAAATACAAATGGCACTCTGCCAAAATTTTTACAGAAATTATTATTTCTTCAAATATGTTAGCTGTTTCACTTCAGTTCAAAAAAAAATTTTTTTTAACACCTGTAAATAGTGCTCATCACTGTAAAAAGAAGTAAGAAAAGTTTTAAAATCCCTTGTAGTGTATTTAATGGGTTATCAATAGAAAAAGTTGGTAATTTATTAGGTATACTATGGGATCATGTCATGCCTTACAGAAGGGTAGGCTGTGACATGTTTAAGTGGTATCAGAGCAAGTTTTTAAAATTCTGTATTTACCTGTAATTTGAATATTCTTTCTTCATAGTACAACTGCTCAATGTCATTGTTTGATACATACAGTACATTACATTATAAATATGCACTAACGGGAGGAAATCTCCTTGTGTTATTTCTTCAGGAGGTCTAAGATCCTCGAATTGACTATAGAAGACGGTGATTGTTCAGTCGATCAATCGATAGAGGCTGAGGTACAAGGGGATGCCCCAGCCTTATACAATGTCAGTGGATCAGCAGCACCAGCCCCTTCAGTACCACGGTTTCCTGCTCAGTTCGCTCAGCAGATGGCTGCAATGTTCCAACAAATGGCTGGTAATATGCCTACGCAAGTCCCACTACAGACACCAGTGGTACAACCACAGTCTTCTGCTAGGCAGTATGACAAATTAATGAAATATGGGGCTACTGAGTTCAAGGGGACAGTAGATCCTCTAGAGGCAGAACAGTGGTTAGAGAGAATGGATAGGGTGTTCAAGAAGCTACATTGTACAGAGGAGCTCATATTTGAATATTCAATGTCTCTGCTACAGGGGATGCATATGACTGGTGGAAACCATTCCCCATAGTCTAGTAGAACCTTCAGTGCTAATATGGAATGATTTTCTATGGGAGTTCAGACAAAAATATGTCCCTGATACTTATGTGGACCAGAAGCTGTAAGAGTTCCTAAGTCTGAAACAGGGGAGTAGAACGGTGGCTGAATATGAAAGGGAATTTTCCCGCCTGAGCCATTATGCAGTAAGTCTACTTTCTACCAGTAGGGAAAGATGTAAGAGGTTTAAAACCGGCTTAAAGCCTAATATCAGATTACAAGTGGTCGAATTCAAACATAACAACTTCTCTGAGCTTATTTCTCAAGCACTAGAATTAGAAAGAATTGAATCTGAAGCGGCCCCTGAGAAAAAGAAATTAGAGAAGACAGAAAAAGAGGGAAAGTCAGTATAACAGAGTTCCAGTGGTCCTACTGGAAAGAGGAAAAATTTTGGGGGACACAACAAAGGTGGTAAGAAGTCTGGTAGAGATAGATCTTCTAGACAGAAACCACCTCGATCCGATGAGCAAACTCAGCAGAAACCCAGAAATGCGCTGTCATATCAACTTTGTGAAACTTGTGGTAAACCACATAGTGGGGTATGTTATAGAGCCATAGGAGCATGTTTTAACTGTGGAGAGACTGGTCATTTTACTAGGGATTATGTAAATCCATGTCGTTCTAGATCATTTACTACACCAAAGGGATCAACCCAAGTTTCTACACCAAATAGTTCACCATCAGTTAGTAGAGGCAGAGGTAGAGGTAGGGGTAGTACACCTAGAAGTCAGAGTACTGTGAATCAGCTAGAACAGGGTGATGCTTCAGCTAAAGTATACGCTATACAACAGAGGGAAGAGGCTGAGACTTTTGACATCATTGCTGGTACTCTCTAAACTAGTAACTAATATATATATGTATTGTTTGACCTAGGGTCTGCATACTTTTATGTTAGTACCAGTATTGTTTGCCTTCCTGCTATCCCTCATATATATAAAAAAAATAAAAAAAAAATGTTAGTTACCTAAAAGTAAGTTATAGTAATGGAATTGCTCTAGATGAGGGCAAAGATGTTACAATTAGTAATTATCAATGGATATTGTAATCAGAATAAGTCTCGGATATTAGTAAATTCAAAAAGGATAAAAGATAGAAAAGTTTGATCTATTGGAATGTATCGTAGTAACTATGCAATGTTCTTGATGTTTATATTGTAAGTTGCATATTACAGTACTGACTTGAGATTATTGTGTAGAGCTACATACTACTCGATAGTACACCAAGATGAGAATAGTTGCCAACGGCATCTATTTTGGTATAGTTATGCCAGGACAGAATTTAATTGTTAGAAATAAGTTTGAAAATCCTACTTAGGGATTTAAAACTCAAAAGTTAGAAAATCGAAAGGTTATAATTTAGTACAAAAGGAAGTAAGTTATAGAATATTAATAGATAAAAAGAATTATGGAAGTAAAAATTTGAACAGTTGGTTTAGATATAACAAAGAAATGTTACGAATGTGAGGAAGACTATTGACTAGAATGGTCAGAGGACCAATGACTAGATAAATCATTTGTAACATGACCTCAAGGGTCATTCAAGAAGGAAACATGTACCAAAATATTAGACAGCACAATAGTAAGAGAAGATTGGTGTTATACAAACAAATTAAATGTTGTATTAGATTGTTAAAAGTCTTATACAAATTCGAGGGAAAGAAGATTATACGATCATATAGAAAGGAGAAAATAAACGTATGACTATTGTAAGATGGCAATTGGATAAAATTTCATGGACGAAATTTATTTTAAGGGGGGGAGAATTGTAACACCTCTATGTTCGGTAGTGCGTTCTACTGCTTCGGTGACCAGTGTCTGTCCGGACAGCTAGAATGCCTAGAACTATATTTAAATATTAGTGAGGAGACATAGAATAATGAAATAAAAGAAAAGAAAAGACAAGAAAAACAAAGGAAAAATAATAGCAATGAAATGTAACAAAGTTAAACGAGCCGAGAACCCTAGCGATGGGCGACCGCACCGGGAAGTTGCGGCGTGGACCGTTAACTAGCCCTGGACCACGGGGAACCCTAGAAAACATTTTTAGGACTTAAATAAATGTCTATTGAAGTATAAATACTATTAGAAATATCAAAGAAAAATTAATTAATTAGTACAAAGAAAAAAGATAAATCAAGAAAACGACAAAACTCGATGTTACTGAAAAATTGATAATGCAACCCGAATAGGGGCATTGTGGTCATTTGACATCCTGAGTTATCTTTTGACCTCAATTAAAAATGATTTGATAGCACACTTTGAAAATATCATAAAAATTGAAATTGTGGTATATTATAATAATAGTGCAAGAAATGGGGTATAATTTGAATAACTAAAACTTTAACATATAATATTGTTTAATTAAACTATAGTGGAGCACTAAGGGATGTTTAAACTTATTAAAGGACATGTGTATGTCCACTAAATGATTCATTTTCTGGTTCATCTTCTTCATGCCGCATTACAAATCCTCTCCCAAACTCCATGGTCGTCCCACCTTTGAGCTCCCATTTCCCATGATCAAGCCATGATCCTTCAATGCTCCCTTCACTAAAGTTGTTCTACACAACTTGGGCAGTAGATAGGCAGCAAGAAGATCAAGTTTTGGTGAGGTTTTGAAGAATTTCAAAAATGGTAAGTATGTATTTTTTATGATTGTTTCATTAAACCATGAATGGATGTTATGGGTCGTTGAATTGTGGAAGCATTTTTGAAGTTTGATGAGTTAATGAAGAGGTACATTTTTGGCAGCCATGGAACTTCAATAAGGGTAGTTTATCCTTGCATGTAAATGGTAGATTAAAGTGTTGATGAAGTGTTTATGTGTGTAGGAATAAATTGGGTGATGTATACTAAATGTATGTGAAAGTACACTTGATTTTGGAAGCTTGGAAGCTAATTGAAGAGATGTACAATTCAACAAAGTTAAAGTGTAGATCAAATATGTTATTTCATGGGTTGGTTTATGGAATTATATTGTTAAATTATGGTGCTTGTTATGGTGGTATGTATATGTGTATAAGGGTTTGAATGTGGACATGTAAATGAGCTAGGTTATGTGGCTAAATTGTTTGTAATTTGGACTTGGTAAATTCTATACTATAATGTGCATATTGAGAATGGTTATAAGCTGCAAAAATGACAAAAAATGAGTTGCTAAATGTGTTTATGTTATGGTATAAACCAGAATTTGCATGAATGTGTAACTTGGTAAGTGTTAAATGTGTAATTGATGAGTGATGAATAATGTGCAATAGGGAACTCTAGGTTTTGGCTTAGAAACTTAAGTGTGTGACTCCAATTGGTATGTGACCAATTGGAGGTGAAAATAGGCACAAAATGTGCCAACTTTCATGAAGGAAGCTTACCAAAATTCTGCTTGGAAGGTAACTTGAAAAATGACCAAATCCGGATTAGTGCTTTGAAAGCCTGAAAATTGACCATTTGGGCAGCAGTTAGTGTTTTGGCCATAACTCACACAAAACAGGTCCAATTGACCTGAAATTTTTACTATGAATAGTTTAGACATATATCTACAATTATTATGAAGACACCAAAGTCCAGAAATAGCCAGAACCAAGCCAAATAGCTTATACAAGTTTGGGTCCAAAAACTGGCCGAACAAAAATTTACCTAAAAATGACCTAAAGTGGCCATTTTGGTACATTCTGACCAGCATTGGTAAATTGACCATAACTTGGTCTACACAACTCAAAATGACCTGAAATTCTGTCCCGCGTGCAATAAGACATAGGCCTGCAAGTTTTTAGTTTTGACCAAAACTCGAAATCCGAGGGAACTAGGTCATCCGGCTATGTCAAATTAGTATACCGAAATACGACAAATTGCAATAAAATGCAATATACATGGAAATGAATTTGGTAACATGTACCAATACAAAAAGGCTATAAAATGTAACATATTGATAACATTAAAACCTAATTCACCTAAAGTGCATCGAGGGTCGACATCTTAGGTTGACTAAGGAAATAATAGAATTCAATAAATTAATTATTGAACCTTATTGTTAGAGACAGTTTAAATGAGTATTGAAACACTTCAAATTATATGTTTTAGTTAGCAAAGACTTAGGGAAAGGGAAGGAAACACTGAGTCAGGGCCAAGAGACATATATCAGAGGTTTGTGCACAATAGTTATTTCTTTTGAATTTTTCAATTGAAATAAATTATGATTATTTGTATGTTATTGTTTTAAATTATGTTTGTGCACAATAGTTATTTCTTTTGAATTTTTCAATTGAAATAAATTATGATTATTTGTATGTTATTGTTTTAAATTGTGTTTGTGCACAATAATTTTGATTTCTTATTTTTTACTTAAAAATTTATTTAAACATTATAGTTTTAAATTGTGTCTGTGCACAATACTTTTTATATTCACTGCTTTTACTAGAAAATTTATTTGGAGAAATGAGTTATGAATAATTTTTTATTATTTTGGCTTTGATAATCTTATTTGGAAATTATTGTGTTGCCTACTTTGCAAATGGAAAATTTGAGATAAAATGTGATTTGGGAATTATATGAAATATTGTGATTTTGAATTGTTTTGATTCACACTTGGCATGACACTGTTATTATATTCCTCCCTCTTTGACTTATCAGTCTGGGGTGAGTGTGATTATGTTCCTCCCTTTTTGACTTGTCAATCTAAGGTGAGTGTGGATGAGTACTCATTATTTAGCTAGCTTCCTCCCTCATTGATTTCGATTATTGGGGTGAGTGTGTCTTGTCGTGGTGTACAACATGGCATGTGCGAAAAAAATTGTGTCATGGCCTAAACTGTGTTATTCAGTTATTTGATCAAATTGTGTTATTGATTGGTGAAACTGTATTATTCAGTTATTTGATCAAATAGAGTTATTGATTGGCAAAACTGTATTATTCAGTTATTTGATAAAATTTGTGTTATATGAACTTTGTAAATTGTGAAATGAAATTGTGAATTATTTGATTTGTGAATTGTCAATAAAAGAATTATATATCACATTTCAAATTATTATTGTGCACCACTGAGTAAATTTTACTCAGCGACAGCTTTTCATTGCGGTCGCAGGTAGACAGACTGACAGGGCAGCAGACTAGGCTGCTAATGCTATATTGAGAGATCATTGGGTATATTGAGTATACCATATTTTGCATTTTATATTGTAATATATGTTCACTGTATGTATGTAGTGTTCTTGGTTTTGAGCAGCTATAAATTAAAATTGTACATTGAAGTTGTAAATTATATTTGTAAATTATTTTGACTTGTAAATATTGTGATATATTTCTTTTATTTCAGCCTTTGAAAATATTAAAAAATTATTGTGGATTTGAATTGAGAAACATATTGTGTTGATTAAAGGTTGGAGTTTGAGATTGAGAAATATATTTGAAGTGTTTTTTATAGGTTTTTGAAGAACTGCTTTATTCAAAATATAAACGGCACTCTGCCAAAATTTTTACAGAAATTATTATTTTTTTAAATGTGTTAGCTGTTTCACTTCAGTTCAAAAAAAAATTTTTTGAACACCTGTAAATAGTGCTCACCACTGTAGAAAGAAGTAAGAAAAGTTTTAAAATCCCTTACAGTGTATTTAATGGGTTATCAGTAGACAAAGTTGGTAATTCATTAGGTATACTACAGGATCATGTCATGCCTTACAGAGGGGTAGAGTGTGACACTTCTTATATACACATGGCTCATCCTCATTTTTTATAAAACCAAATGATTTAATGGCTTCATCAAAACGGATGTTCAAACTCCTCGAAGCTTGCTTCAACCCATAAATGGATCGCTTTAGCTTGCATACCTTGGAACCATCTTGGGATTCAAAACCCCTAGGTTGTTCCATGAAACTGTTTTCTTCATTGTATCCATTGAGAAAAGCTATTTTGACATCCATCTGCCGAATCTCATAATCATAGTATGCAGCTATTGCTAATAGAATCCTAATTGATTTAAGCATGGCAACAGGCGAGAAAGTCTCCTCATAGTCGATTCCTTGCCTTTGGCGAAACCCTTTCGCCACTAGCCTTGCCTTATAGGTCTCTACCTTTCCATCAGAACCAATTTTCTTCTTGAAAACCCATTTGTTCCCTATAGGTACAATACCTTCAGGCGGGTTAACAAGATCCCAAACTTGATTCTTATACATGGAATTAATCTCGGATTTCATAACATCAATCCATTTTGAAGAGTCTATATCTGATATAGCTTCTTCATAGGTAAGTGGATTATCTCCATGATCTACTTCTTCATGAGTAAACAACTCTTGTTCTTCTTCATGAAGGAAACCATATCTCACTGGTGGGAGAGATACTCTGGTTGTTCTACGAGGAACAGCTATAGATGTTTCATCAACGAGTGTAGGTTGACTAGATGGATCTGTATCCATTTGATATGTTGGTTGGTCAGAATTCTCCAATTCCAACTCTATTTGCCTTCCTTTGCCTCCTTCTTGAACAAACTGTTGTTTAAGAAATGTGACATCTCTACTTACCATAACATTTTGTGATGTAGGCAAATAAAAATAATATCCAAAACTATCTTTTGGATATCCAACAAATCGACCCTTTTCTGATCTAGTTTCTAATTTATCAGTGTTCAACTTTTTGATATAAGATGGACAACCTCAAATCTTAATATGCTTAAGACTTGGTTTTCTTCCATGCCATATCTCATAAGGTGTGGAAGAAACTAATTTTGATGGAATCCTATTCAGAATATATAAAGCTGATTCTAATGCAAATCCCCAAAAAGAGATTGGCATATCAGTATAACTCATCATACTACGTACTATATCCAATAGGGTACGATTTCTTCTTTCAGATACACCATTCAGTTGTTGTGTTCCTAGAGGAGTCAACTGGGAAACAATGCCATGCACTTTTAAGTATTCATCAAATTCAGTACTCAAATATTCACCTCCACGATCTAATTGAAGAGCTCTAATACTCTTTCCTGTTTGATTTTCTACTTCAAATTTAAATTCTTTGAACTTTTCAAAGGATTCATGTTTGTATTTCATCAAATACAAATACCTAAACCTTAATTTATCATCAGTAAAGGTAATAAAGTAATGAAAACTGCTTCTAGCCATTTCCTTAAATGGACCACATAAATCACTATGTATTAGCTCCAAAATATTTTCAACCCTTAGCCCTTGTCCAACAAAAGGTGATCTAGTCATTTTGCCCTGAAGGCAAGATTCACAAGTTGGAGTAGGCTAAGAGCATAATGAGGATAGAATCCCTATTTTCTCCAATTTTGTAATCCTATCTTCTGCAACATGACATAACCTTAAGTGCCAAATATATTTTGAACTTGAGTTGATTTTCACCATGGCATTACATTCATTTAGATCACTTGCATTCATTTTGTGCTTGTCATTATTATCCAAATAATAGAGACCATCATTCATATAACCCAAACCAACATATTTATTTCCAAAATAAATATTACAAACATCATCTGTGAACTGAAATTCATAGCCATTTCTAGTCAAACTAGATATAGAAATGATGTTCTTAAAAGCATCAGGTACATATAAAGTATTATCTAAACACAAAACATGTCCAAACATGTAAAAAGATTTAGATCCTATGGCTAAAGCTTCAATAGTTGAGCTATTATCAATCCGGACTCTAACATCTTGAGAACGCAAGCTGCTACTATTTGCTAGTTCCTACATATCATGAGAAATGTGAGAACTGGCACCAGTATCTAAAACCCAAGCTGTAAATGAACTATGAGTATCATCAGAATCTAAATAACAAGATATGGACATACCTTTGAAGGTCTATCCTTCTTGTCCTTCAGAGAAGCAAGATACTCTGGGCAGTTCCTCTTCTAGTGCCCATCCTTCTAGCAGTGGAAACACTTTCCTTTGCATCCATCAGCTTTAGTCTTCCCTTTCTGTTTAGCTATTTTCTTGGAAGGACCAGGAATCTGAGATTTCTTTTTCTTATTGCCCTTCTTCTTGTTGGACTTTCCAGTAGAAGAAGATGCAATCAAAGCTAACTCTTTTCCTTTATTGCTCGACATATTCTTTTGGGCAATAACCAGCATGTTGAGTAAACCAGCCAAGGTGCATTCCTGTTTAGTCATATAGAAATTTGTCACCAAATTACCAAAAGACTCAGGAAGGGACTGAAGGATCAAATCCATCTGTAGTTGGAAATCCATGTTAAAGTCAAGATGTTCCAACTGCTTAATCAGCTGAATCATCTTGTTGACATGATCCCCAACATTCTGTCCCTCAGACATCCTTATGTGGAACGGCTGTCTAGATATCTCATACCTAGCATTCCTGCTGTGCTCACCATACAACTCTTGTAGGTGAAGGAGGATCTCACTCGCACTCTGCATGTTCTCATGTTGCTTCTGTAACTCATTACTCATGGAAGCAAGCATGTAACACTTAGCTCTCATATCATGCTCCTTCCACTTGTCCAAAGTTTCATATTCCTCTTGGGTGGCCTCTAGATAAGGGACCAGGAACATTTGAGTCTAGAACATATCCTATATGTTCAAGGTTCAGTACAAGTTTCAAATTTCTTAGCCAATCAGACAGATTAGGTCCTGTCAACCTATTGCGATCAAGTATGCTTACAAGGATATTGGATGGTGGTGGTTATTCTGTGCTCATTATTATCAGAAAATTAACTGCAGAAAATAACCAGATTAATTAGTAAATGTATCATGTAATTAACTAAAATAATTATGGTCTTTTAATCAAATTGGTCCTCCCACTAACTTAGCGAATCCTACACTTCCAAAGTAGAAAATGAAAATCCTAATTGGATGGATTTATAATGGGTGATTGAATTCTTATAATTCTATTGATCATCCTCAGGTACATCCGTTATTGGAATTACAATAAACTATAAGTGAGCAACTCCTTGCCCATCACATCTCATGTGAGGTTCAATCCTTTTCCTAGCCCCTAATGCTCAAAATCTCAGGTACATCCATTATTGACTTATCTTGCATTAGTTAAGTTGATCCCATTGAGCCAGTAATTATGAAAATAATTTTAATGTCCTCAGGTACATCCAATATTGGCCACCAAACCATTTACATATTTACAACAACTCATGCTTAACAATTATTCTTAAGAAAATCTCTTAAATTAATTTCATCATATGCAACTATTTAAAATTTCTTAAAATAATTGCCCCAATGGAGGGCCCATGTTATAATTACTTTAATTATAGCATATCCAACTTAATCATTTATTTGAAAGATTTTATGGTCATCCTAATTACTATTAAGGTCTCACTTTGCACATTATCCATTTAGCATGCATATATCACATACTTGCATACATTCCCATACATCTCATGCATTTATGGATAATAAATAAATATGGTATGATCATGGACTTTCTAAGGGATTCAATTATGAGCCACCAAGAATTGAATCAGGGCATTCCTAGGTGCATTTCATTCATTCATATTACAAGAGTCACTGAAAGAGTATATAATCAACACTTGATATTGAATTCCTCCCACTGGTCCCACCAATGCTCTTGACCTCCTTAATCTTCTTGCAATCCATTATTACATAGTAATCCTTGACATACCAAGGCGAATTTACAAGAACTTAAATAAATTAAATTACAATCCAAAATTATTACAACCTTAATAATACATGCCCAAAATAAATTAAAATAAATTAATTAATTTACAATCCCAAAGAAACATAAAAGAAATAATTCCAATCACATTGGTCTTTTATAGTACATAATCATTCATCATGCATATCACTATTTAACAATTAAATAAAATATACATACTTAAATTAAATTGAATATCTCATATTCAACTTAAAAATTCAGATTTGAATCACATTCAAATAAATTTAAAAATTCAGATTTGAATCACATTCAAACAACCTTAAAAATTCAAATTTGAATCACAGTCGAATAACCTTAAAAATTCATATTTGAATATGATTCAAACAACTTTAAAAATTCAGATTTGAATCACATTCAAACAACTTTTAAAATTCAGATTTGAATCATATTCAAATAATTTTTAAAATTATGATTTGAATCACAATTTAATTGTGTGATTAAAACTACTAATTAAACACTTTAATTAGTCATAGGATAGGCCTTAGATCATACAACAATTGCAGAATTTAAAACCAAACCTTGTGCCACCCATGAAGCCCAAGATGGTGCACTATTGATGGTTAGATCAAGCATGCCCCCACACTTCTTTATCCAACCAGCAATGGATCTCTCGTCTCATGATCATACCACACAATTAAATCATATAATCAATAATCTAAATGGCAAATATAGTGGCTCTAATACCAATTGAAGGAGCAGAAGCATGAAAAATATAAGTTTATATCATTGAATTCAAAAATTTTCACCTAGGGTCACATACATCATGCAAGATTTATTTTTATCTATTTGATTTCAATGATAAACAATATATTAAAACTCTTTTAATATGTTTTTAGATCTATATTTTCCATTTAAGATTTTAAAATTAATTAGATTAATTTTAGAACCCTAGATTAGGTCAAGAATAAATACACTAACCTCTTGATATACTGCAGCGTATTTGTACCTTTGGGATGCGTCTTTAGGACAACAGATGTTGTCCCTCTAGCTTGTCCACACCAAGATCACCTATGGCAGCCCTTGAATAGCTTCTAAAGCTTTTTCTATTAATTAAAAAATCAAGTTTTTCCTTTTAAGAGATTAAAAATGTAAACAGGACACTAGAAACAATATCTAGTATATTTAATTCAAGAGATTGTTTGCTAATCTCTTGGAATACATGAGAGAAGAAGATGAAGAGAAGGGAGAGCTTCTTGAGTGGCGGCACCATAGATATCAACTATTTGTTGTATTGTTTTCTTTTCATAATAATACTTATAGCTAAGTCACCACTTAAAACCCTTGACACATATCACCCTCTGATTGGTTCTAGGTTTAATTGACCCAATCATATTGTGCCAAGTGTCAAACCTATATTTAATCTTAATTTTAATCATCTTACATGATTAAAAGATTTTTGGCAAGCTTATGTGTATTGCCATGTGTCACCATCACATAGTGCCACATGTCACCCTGTGAAATAACCAAAATGCCCCTTGTCTTAATTTTGAGTTCTCAACCCAAAATAATTATTTCTCTTCTTCTAATCAATTTATATCAAATATAAATTAATTAATTAATCTCTAGTAATTAATTTCTCATTAATTAAATTCATATTTAAACACTTTAAATATAAATTTAACTTATATTATACATCAAATAACCTAGATTTGGTTTCAAGTCATGCCAGGGACTTCGCAATCTAATTGCAAACCAAACCTATTTAATTAATTAATTAAACTCTTTAATTAATTAATTAAATTATATTTAATATGGCGATTACTTGTGTATATGTGTGACTTACTAGGCTCATCACTAATTGGCAATGAGACATGATATCAACTCTTAATATCATCAGAACTCTTTCTTACTATAAATGATTTCTCTAAATCATTTTATGCACCTCATAGACCATGGTTAACACCTAGCATAGCATGCCATGGCCACCCAATCAGTAATAAGGTTTACCTTAAATGAACCTATAATCATATGTTACCATGCACTAGAATCTCTCTGTTACAAAATCCCAATTCAAGCTGGAGTCATGGTTTATGTCAAACCCCATTTGCTATGAATATTATGTTATCTTTTAATTCCAGTTCTTGATTAAAAGATTTTCTCATCAGAAACTTTTTTCTGAATAAATCTATCTATCCTGGCCAGGAACTTGAAACATCAAGAACAATTAAATGAACATAGGATTTTATCTCTATTTACTTAGAGGAACAGATTCCATCTTGATAAACACCTACCTCCATATATAACTAGTAGGAGCCAACACATGCCCATATACCCATACACAGTACAAGTATGAATGCACTATCAAACTCAAACCACCTATATACAAGATAATTGTGTTATCTCAGGTCTAAAGATTATATGCACTGATATGATTTATGATAATACATTGACAAGAGTAAACTCCATGTGTTTGTCATAAGTGTCACTGGTTTGACTTACTTATCATGTATAAGTGCCTATCATGTTTGTTATATGGTATGACACTCACCATTCCATCTTATTTATATCTCATATAAATAACTTGGGAACAAACATGAATAAAATCTTTATGGATAAGTCATGTCCTTATTATGAAGTATCCTCGATTGTGAACCTATTTATGATACTTTGTACTAGAAATACTGTCACTCATATTCTTAACAACTTAAGAATAGAATTTCTAACAAAATATCAATGGACCTTTTCTATTACACATAAATATATTATGTATACAGAAAAGTGGAAATGCCTTTTATTAATAAAAGATGTACAAGATACATACTAAATGATATTCTCTAGGGCATACTACTAACAGCAAGTTCCCGTCAAGGTCACCCATCGCAGGGGCACCAGCTCATTTAACTTTGTTGTATTTCATTGCTTAAATTTTTCTAAATTTTTCCTTACCATTATTTCAATTATTTATGACTCCTCACTCTAGTTTACATATAATTCCAGTCATTCTAGCTGTCCGAACAGACATTGGTCACCGAAACAATCGAATGCACGAACTAGCTAAAGTGAGGGTGTTACATGATGAGACAAGATAAAAAGGAGAGGGAGAAAAGTGTGCCACCACACTTGAGAGAAAAAAATTGTATTATGTTTCTTCTTTTCTTTTCCCTTTTATATAATTAGGTTATTAAGTCACTTAAACCCTGTGCCACATGTCACCACCTCATTGCATCTTATTTTTAATTGACTCGTTCACATTAAGCCAAGTGTAAAAGCTAGACTTAATCTTGACTTTAATCATCTTACATGATAGGAAGACAAATGGCAAGCTTATATGATGCCATGTGTCAGCATCTCATGGTGCCACATGTCACCATGTGAAATGACCAAATTACCCTTATGTTGTAATTTTGAGTTCTCAACCCAAAATCATTATTTCTCCTCTTCAAAACAATTTATATAAAATATAAATTAATTAATTAATCTCTATTAATTAATTTCTCACTATTAAATTCATATTTAAACACTTTAAATATAAATTTAAATTATGCTATATATCCAATAACCCAAATTTGGTTTCGAGTCATGCTAGGGACTTTGCAATCTTATTGCAAACTAAACCTATTTAATTGATCAATTAAACTCTTTAATTAATCAATTAAATCACATTTTACTTGGTGATCATCTTGTGTATGTGTGTGACTCACTAGGCTCATCACTAATTGGCAATGAGATATGATATTAACTCTTAATATCATCAGAACTCTATCTTACCATAAATGATTTCTCTAAATCATTTTAGGCATCTCATAAACCATGGTTGACACCTAGCATAGCGTGCCATGGCCACCCAATCAGTAACAAGGAATACCTTAAATGAACATTTAATTATATGTTACCATACACTAGAATTGCTTTGTTACAAAATCCCAATTCGAGCTGGAGTCATGGTTTATGTCAAACCCCATTTGCTATGAATATTATGTTCTCTATTAATTCTAGTTCTTAATTAATTAGATTTTCTTGTCAGAAACTCTTTTCTAACTAAATCTGTCTGTCCTGGCCAGGAACTTGAAACATAAACAATTAAATGAACATAAGATTTTATCTCTATTTACTTAAGGCAACAAATTCCATCTTGATCAACACCTATCTCCATATATAACTAGTAGGAGCCAACACATGCCTATATACCCATACATAGTATAAGTATGAAAGCAGTATTAAACTCAAACCACCTTTATACAAGATAACCGTGTTATCTCAGGTCTAAAGATTATATGCACTGATATGATATATGACAATGAATTAACAAGAGTAAACTCCATGTGCTTATCATATGCGTCACTGGTTCGGCCTACTTATCATTTATAAGTGCCTATCATGTTTGTTATGTGCCATGAGACTCACCATTCCATCTTATTTATATCTCATATAAATACCTTGGGAATAAACATGAATACAATCTTTCTGGATAAGTCATGTCCTGTGTGAAGTATCCTCGATTGTGAACCAATTTATGATACTTTGTACTAGAAATACTGTAAGTCATATTCTTAACAACTTAATAATAGAATTTCTAACAAAATATCAATGGACCTTTTCTATTGCACATAAATATATTATGTAAACGGAAAAGTGAAATTACCTTTTATTAATAAAATATATACAAGATACATACTAAATGATATGCTCTAGGGCATACTACTAACAGAAAGCAGTATCAAACTCAAAACATCTATATATAAGATAACTGTGTTATCTCATGTTTAAAGATTATATGCACTGATATGATATATGATAATGCATTAACAAGAGTAAACTCCATGTACTTGTCATAAGCGTCACTGGTTCGGCCTACTTATCATGTATAAGCGCCTATCATGTTTGTTATGTGGCATGAGACTCACCACTCCATCTTATTTATATGTCATATAAATACCTTGGGAACAAACATGATTACAATCTTTTTGGATAAGTCATGTCCTTTGTAAAGTATCCTCGATTGTAACCAATTTATGATACTTTGTGCTAGAAATACTATCACTCATTATCTTAACAACTTAAGAATAGAATTTCTAACAAAATATCAATGGATTTTTTCTATTACAAATAAATATATTATGTAAACGGAAAAGTGAAATTACCTTTTATTAATAAAATATGTAAAAGACACATACAAATTGATATGCTATGGGGCAAACTACTAACAGGTCTCTAAAGTAAAATTTTAGGCCCATATCTTAAGTTTCCAAAGCATCTTGTAGCACCTCAATTAGAGATGTATGGAGGGAGATATACCCTATTTGCTACGTGAAGGTCACAGGGCTAAATTGCTGAATTTCAGGAAATTCTAAATTTACAATACCAAATTACACTAAAATTTCTACCACTTTATCCTTAAAATTAAGTTTAGGTCAAAACATATAAATTTTAAAATTTTGGTTTAAATTGCATCTCAATTAGAGCTTTATAACTCAACTTATAGCCAAATTAGTACAGACTGCTCACTGGATTCACTAATCCTGGCAGTTACCATTCCATGATTCATAAAGTAATAATTTTTCTAACAAGCTTAGACAAGCACTTACCTTAACTTAGTTTCAGCAATTTACTCCCAATCGCAACCATTTTTCATTAAAAATTCCTAAGCCATTTCATTGTATGGTCTTGGTTCCACACTAACAATTCTACCACTTGAAATCAGCTCATTAACTTCTTGATTCTTCCTTTCCTTTCACTTTGATTTCATGTGTTGATCATCAATTTCTTCAATTCCAACACAAAACATCATCTTAGATGCATGAATTAAGGTTTGTATTTGAGATCGGATGAAAGAAAATGGAGAAGATGGGAGAGAGAGATGGGTCTACTAAAGTTGAATAAAGAAGAAGATAATTTTTGTCATTTTATATGCCTTAGATACTTATCCCTTTCTTAATAGGAGTCACTTTGTCATTTTTTCGGCCTAGTACACATCATTGCATACATCAAACTTCCAATAGCTAAAGCATATGGAATCCTAGCCATTTTATCTCTTTCTTCAGGTGTCTTTGGAGACATCTCTTTAGAAAGGTGGATACCATGACTTACTAGTAACAATCCTCTCTTGGAATCAAGCATGTTAAACCTCTTTAACACCTTTTCCAAGTATAGACTTTGGGATAAACCAATTATTCTTTTCACTCTATCTCTATAGATGCGAATTCCAAGAATATAGGTTGCTTCCCCTAAGTCTTTCATGGAGAATGTATTTGACAACTATACCTTGACAGTTGTTAACATACCTATGTCATTACCTATCAACAGAATATCATCCACATATAAGACAAGGAAAGTGATAGCACTATCACTAACCTTCTTATATACACATGGCTCATTCACATTTTTGATAAAACCAAATGACTTAATGGCTTCATCAAAACGGATGTTCCAACTCCTCGAAGCATGTTTTAACCCATAAATGGATCGCTTTAGCTTGCACACCTTAGAACCATCTTAGGATTCAAAACTCCTAGGTTGTTCCATGAAAATGTCTTCTTCAATGTATCCAGTAAGAAAAGCTATTTTGACATCCATCTGCCAAATCTCATAATCATAGTATGCTTCAGCTATTGCTAATAGAATCCTAATTGATTTAAGCATGGCAACAGGCGAGAAAGTCTCCTCATAGTCGATTCCTTACCTTTGGCGAAACCCTTTCGCTACTAACCTCACTTTATAGGTCTCTACCTTTCCATCAGAACCAATTTTCTTTTTGAAAATCAATTTATTCCCCATAGGTACAATACCTTCAGGTGGGTCAACAAGATCCCAAACTTGGTTCTTAAACATGGAATCAATTTTTGATTTCATAGCTTCAATCCATTTTGAAGAGTCTATATCTGATATAGCTTCTTCATAGGTAAGTGGATCATCTCCATGATCTATTTCTTCATGAGTAAATAACTCTTGTTCATCTTAATGAAGAAAACCATATCTCACTAGTGGGTGAGATATCCTGGTTAATCTACGAGGAATTACTGTAGATGTTTCATTAATAGGTGTAGGTTGACTAGATGAATCTATATCCATTTGATCTGTTGGTTGGTTAGAATTCTCCAATTCTAACTCTATTTGCCTTCCTTTGCCTCCTTCTCGAATAAACTATTGTTTAAGAAATATGGCATCCCTGCTTACCACAACCTTTTTTTATGTAGGCAAATAAAAATAATATCCAAAACTTTCTTTTGGATATCCAACAAATTAACCCTTTTCTGATCTAGTTTTCAATTTATCAGTGTTCAGCTTTTTGATATAAGTTGGACAACCACAAATCTTAACATGCTTAAGACTTGATTTTCTTCCATGCCATATCTCATAAAGTGTGGAAGAAACTGATTTTGATGGAATCCTATTCAGAATATGCAAAGCTGATTCTAATGCAAATCCCCAAAAGGATATTGGCATATTAGTATAGCTCATCATACTGCGTACCATATCTAATAGGGTATGATTTCTCCTTTCAGATACACCATTTAGCTGTGGCATTCCTGGAGGAGTCAACTGGGAAACAATGCCATGCTCTTTCAAGTATTGATCAAATTCAGTACTAAAGTATTCACCTCCACGATCTGATCGAAGAGTTTTAATACTTTTTCCTGTTTGATTTTCTACTTCAGCTTTAAATTCTTTGAACTTTTTAAAAGATTCATGTTTGTATTTCATCAAATACAAATACCCAAACCTTGATTTATCATCAGTAAAGGTAATAAAGTAATGAAAATCACCTCTAGCCATTTCCTTAAATGGACCACATACATCACTATGTATTAGCTCCAAAATATTTTCAGCTCTTAGCCCTTGTCCAACAAAGGGTGATCTAGTCATTTTGCCTTGAAGGCATGATTCACAAGTTGGAGTAGGTTCAGAACCCAATGAGGATAAAATCCTCATTTTCTCCAGTTTTGCAATCCTATCTTCTGCAACATGACCTAATCTTAAGTGCCAAAGATATTTTGAACTTGAGTTGATTTTCATCATGGCATTGCATTCTTTTAGATTGCTTGCATTCAATTTGTGTTTATCATTATTATCCAAATAATAAAGACCATATGCATATAACCCAAGCCAACATATTTATTTCCAAAATAAATATTGCAAACATCATTTGTGAACTAAAATTCATAACCATTTCTAGTCAAACTAGATATTGAAATGATGTTCTTAAAAGTATCAGGTACATACAATATGTTATTCAAACACAAAACATGTCCACACATGTAAAAATATTTAGACCCTATGGCTAAAGCTTCAATAGTTGAGTCGTCGCCAATCCGAAGTCTAACATCTCCAGCATACAAGCTGCTACTATTTGCTAGTTCCTGCATATCATAAGAAATGTGATAACTGGCACCAGTATCTAAAACCCAAGCTGTATATGAACTATGAGCATCATCAGCATTTAAATAACAAGATATAGACATACCTTCTGAAGGTGTATCCTTCTTGTCCTTTAGAGAAGCAAGATACTCTGGTAGTTCCTTTTCCAGTTCCCATCCTTCTGGCAATGGAAACACTTTCCTTTATCTCCATCAGCTTTGCTCTTCTCTTTCTATTTGGCTATCTTCTTGGAAGGTCTTGGAACTTTAGGTTTCTTATTCTTATTGCCCTTCTTCTTCTTAGACTTTCCAGCAGAAGAAGATGCAATCAAAGCTACCTCTTTTCCTTTATTGCTCAGCATATTTTTTTAGGCAATAACCAGCATGTTAAGTAAACCATCCAACGTGTATTCCTGCTTAGTCATATGGAAATTTGTCACAAAATTCCCAAATGACTTAGGTAGGGATTGAAGGATCAAATCCATCTGCAGTTGAAAATCCATGTTAAAGTCAAGATGTTTCAACTGCTCTATAAGCCGAATTATCTTATGGACATGATCCCCAACATTCTATCCCTCAGACATCCTCATTCAAAATAGCTGCCTAGATATCTCATACCTAGCATTCCTGCTATGCTCACCATACTACTCTTGTAGGTGAAGGAGGATCTCACTAGCACTTTGCATATTTTCATGCTGCTTCTATAACTCATTACTCATAAAAGCAAAAAATGTAACATTTAGCTCTCATATCATGCTCCTTCCACTTGTCTAAATTATCATGTTCCTCTTGAGTGGCCTCTGGAGGTAAGGGACCAGGAACATTTGAGTCTAGAACATATCAAATATGTTCTAGGTTTAGGACAAGTTTTAAATTTCTTAGACAATCAGAAAGATTCGGTCCCATCAACCTATTATGATCAAGTATGCTTACAAAGATATTGGATGGTGGTGGTTATTGTGTGCTCATTATTATCAGAAGAATAACTGCATAAAATAACTAGATTAATTAGTAAATGTATCAAGTAATTAACCAGAATTATTATAGTCTTTTAATAAAATTGGCCCTCCCACTAACTTAGCGAATCCTACACTTCCAAAGTAGGAAACGAAAATCCTAGTTGGATGGATTTCTAGTGGGTGATTGAATTCTTATAGTCTTATTGATCATCCTCAGGCACATCCATTATTGGAATTACAATAAACTATAAGTGAGCAACTCCTTGCCCATCACATCTCATGTGAGGTTCAATCATTTATCTGGCCCCTAATGCTTAAAATCTCAAGCACATCTATTATTGATTCATCTTGCATTAGTTAAGTTGATCCCATTAAGCCAGTAAACATGCAAATAATTTTAATGTCCTCAGGTACATCCATTATTGGCCATCAACTATTTACATATTTACAACATCTCATACTTAACAATTATTCTTAAGAAAATCTCTTAAATTAAATGCATCACATGCAAATATTTAAAATTTCTTAAAATAATTGCCTCAATGGAGGGCCCATGATAATTACTTTAATTATACCATTTCCAACTTAATTATTTTTTTGGAAGATTTAGTGGTCGGCTTAATTACTATTACGGTCTCACTTTGCATATTATCCATTTGGCATACATATATCATATACTTGCATACATTCCCATACATCTCATGCATACATGGATAAATAATAAATATGATCATGGACTTTCTAAGGGATTCAATTCTGAGCCACCAAGAATTAAATTAGGGCATTCCTAGGTGCATTTCATTCATTCATTTTATAAGAGTTTCTGAAGGAGTACATAATCAATACTTGATCTTGAATTCCTCCCAATGGTCCCACCAATGCTCTTGACCTCCTTGATTTTTTTGGAACCTAATTACATTGTAATCCTTAGTATACCAAGGCGAATTTATAAGAATATGGACTTTAAAGTCCTCAAATAAATAAAATTACAACCTAAATTATTACAACACTTATAATACATGCTACCAAAATAAAATTAATTATTTTACAATCCAAAGAAAAATAAAAGAAATAAATCCAATCACATTGGTCTTTTATTATCCATGATCATCCATCATACATATTACCATTTAACAATTACATAAATTTTACATACTAAAACTAAATTGAATATCTCATATTCAACTAAAAAATTTAGATTTGAATCTCATTCAAATAAATTTAAAAATTTAGATTTGAACCTCATTCAAATAAATTATATTTAAAAACTCTTTCCAAATTTAATACCTTGAAAACAATTTTTCAAAATTTAATTGTGTGATCAAAATTCTTAATTAGACAATTTAATTAAGGATGGGCCTAAAGACATACAATAATTATATATTGAAGCCCAACAACCATGTGCACCATGAGGTACACAACCATGCCACCACTTCTTGGTGAATATAAACAGCTTTAGATCAATCATAATTTGATCAAAATCACACAATTAAATCTCAATATTCAATCTAAATGGCAAATATAGTGGCTCTGATACCAATTGAAGGAGCAGAAGCATGTTGATTAGTTCATTAGAGCATTGAATTTTAAAATTTTTCTTCTAGGGTTACATGCATCATGCCACATCTCTTATGTACCTAATTAATTTCAATGCTCAATTACATATTAAAACACTTTTAATATGTATTAGGATCTATGTTTGCCATTCAAGATTGTGAATTAACAAATTAATTCATTTAATACCTAGTTTAAAAGAGAAGTTAGAGCACTAACCTCTTTGATACACTATGGATGTAATTAACTCTTAATATCATCAGAACTCTTTCTTACCATAAATGATTTATCTAAATCATTTTAGGCATCTCATAGACCATGGTTGATACCTAGCATAGCATGCCATGGCCACTTAATCAGTAACAAGGAATACCTTAAATGAACCTTTAATCATATGTTACCATGTACTAGAATCTCTCCATTACAAAATCCCAATTTGAGCTAGAGTCATGGTTTATATCAAACCCCATTTGCTATGAATATTATGTTCTCTTTTAATTCCAGTTATTAATTAATTAGATTTTCTTCTCAGAAACTCTTTTTTGACTAAATCTGTCTGTCCTGGCCAGGAACTTAAAACATCAAGAGCAATTAAATGAACATAGGATTTTATCTCTATTTACTTAGAGGAACAGATTCCATGTTGATCAACACCTACCTCCATATATAACTAGTAGGAGCCAACACATGCCCATATACCCATACACAATACAAGTATGAAAGCAATATCAAACTCAAACCACCTATATACAAGATAATTATGTTATCTTAGGTCTAAAGATTATATGCACTAATATGATATATGACAATGCATTGACAAGAATAAACTCCATGTGCTTGTCATATGTGCCACTGGTTCGGCCTACTTATCACGTATAAGTGCCTATCATGTTTGTTATGTGCCATGAGACTCACCATTCTATCTTATTTATATCTCATATAAATACCTTGGGAACAAACATGAATATAATCTTTCTAGATAAGTCATGTCATGTGTGAAGTATCCTCGATTGTGAACCAATTTATGATACTTTGTGCTAGAAATACTGTCACTCATATTCTTAACAACTTAAGAATAGAATTTCTAACAAAATATCAATGGACCTTTTTTATTACATATAAATATATTATGTAAACGAAAAAGTGAAATTGCCTTTTATTAATAAAATATATACAAGATACATACTAAATGATATGCTCTAGGGCATACTACTAACAGAAAGCAGTATCAAACTCAAAGCACCTATATACAAGATAATTGTGTTACCTTAGGTCTAAAGATTATATGCACTGATATGATATATGACAATACATTAACAAGAGTAAACTCTATGTGCTTGTCATAAGCGGCACTGCTTCGGCCTACTTATCATGTATAAGTGCCTATCATGTTTATTATGTGGGATGAGACTCACCACTCTATCTTATTTATATGTCATATAAATACCTTGGGAACAAACATGATTACAATCTTTCTAGATAAGTCATGTCCTTTGTGAAATATCCTCGATTGTGAACCAATTTATGATACTTTGTGCTAAAAATACTGCCACTCATATTCTTAACAATTTAATAATAGAATTTCTAACAAAATATCAATGGACCTTTTCTATTACACATAAATATATTATGTAAAGGGAAAAGTGAAATTGCCTATTATTAATAAAATATGTAAAAGATACATACAAAATGATATGCTCTAGGGCACACTACTAATAGGTCTCTAAAGTAAAATTTTAGGCCTATATCTTAAGTTTCCAAAGCACCTTGTAGCACCTCAATTAGAGATGTATGGAGGGAGATATACCCTATTTACTACGTGAAGGTCATAGGGCTAAATTACTTAATTCCAGTAAATTCTAAATTTACAATACCAAAATACACTAAAATTTCAGCCACTTTATCCTAAAAATTAAGTTTAGGTCAAAACATATAAATTTTAGGTCTATATCTTAAGAAAATTTTGGTTTAAATTACATCTCAATTAGAGCATTATAACTCAACTTATAGCCAAATTAGTACAGACTGCTCACTAGATTCACTAATCTTGGTAGTCACCATTCCATGATTCATAAAGTAATAATTTTTCTAACAAGCTTAGTGAAGCACTTACCTCAACTTATTTTCAACAATTTACTCCCAATCGCAACCATTTGTCATCAAAAATTCCTTAGCCATTTCATTGTATGGTCTTGGTGTTAGTAGTATGCCCTAGAGTATATTATTTACTATGTATCTTGTACAGATTTTATTAATAAAAGGCATTTTCACTTTTACATTTACATAATATATTTATGTGTAATAGAAAAGGTCCATTGATATTTTGTTAGAAATTCTATTCTTAAGTTGTTAAGATTATGAGTGATAGTATTTCTGGCACAAAGTATCATAAATTGGTTCACAATCGAGGATACTTCACAATAAGGACATGACTTATCCAGAAAGATTGTCATCATGTTTGTTCCCAAGTTATTTATATGAGATGCAAATAAGATGGAATGGTGAGTCTCATGCCATATAACAAATATGATAGGCACTTATACATGATAAGTAGGCTGAACCAGTGACATTTATGACAAGAACATGGAGTTTACTCTTGTCAATGTATTGTCATAAACCATATTAGTGCATATAATCTTTAGACCTGAGATAGCACAGTTATCTTGTATATAGGTGGTTTGAGTTTGATACTGCTTTCATGCTTATACTGTGTATGGGTATATGGGCATGTGTTGGCTCCTACTAGTTATATATGGAGGTTGATGTTGATCAAGATGAAATCTATTCCTCTAAGTAAATAGGGATAAAATCCTATGTTCATTTAATTGTTCTAGATGTTTCAAGTTACTGGCCAGGACAGATAGATTTAATCAGAAAAGAGTTTCTGATGAGAAAATCTTTTTAATTAAGAATTGGAATTAACAGAGAATATAATATTTAGAGCAAATGGAGTTTGACATAAACCATAACTCCAGCTCGAATTGAGATTTTGTAACAGAGAGATTATAGTGCATGGTAACATATGATTATAGGTTCATTTAAGGTAAACCTTATTACTGATTGGGTGGCGATGGCATGCTATGCTAGGTGTTAGCCATGGTCTATGAGGTGCATAAAATGATTTAGAGAAATCATTTATGGTAAAAAAGAGTTCTGATGATATTAAGAGTTGATATCATGTCTCATTGCCAATTAGTGATGAGCCTAGTAAGTCACACACATACACAAGTAATCACCAAATTAAATATGATTTAATTAATTAATTAAAGATTTTAATTGATTAATTAAATAGGTTTGGTTTGCAATTTAGATTGCAAAGTCCCTAGCATGGCTTGAAACCAAATCTAGGTTATTGGATGTATTGTATAAGTTAAATTTATATTTAAAGTGTTTAAATATGAATTTAATTAATGAGAAATTAATTAATAAAGATTAATTAATTTATTTATATTTGATGTAAATTGATTAGAAGAAGAGAAATAATTTTTTTGGGTTGAGAACTCAAAATTAAGACACAGGGGTATTTTGGTCATTTCATAGGGTGACATGTGGCACTATGAGATGGTGACACATGGCACTACACATAAGCTTGCCAAATGTCTTTTAATCATGTAAGATAATCAAAGTCAATATTAAATATAGGTTTGACACTTGGCACAATGTGATTGGGTCAATTAAACCTTGAACCAATCAGAGGGTGACATGTGGCAAGGGTTTTAAGTGGTGACCTAGCTATATAAGTGTAAGGATGAAAGAAAAAAATAATAAGTAGCCACTCACTCTTTGTGCCACCACCTAAAGATCACTCTTGTTCTCTTCTTCTTCATCTCGCATCAATTCAAAGAGATTAGCAAACAAAATCTCTTTGAATTAAAAATACTAGAAATTGTTTCTAGTGTCTTGTTTACATCTGTAATCTCTCAAAAAGAAAAACTTGATTTTCTAATTCATAGAAAAAGCTTTAGAATCTGTTCAAGGGCTGCCATAGGTGATCTTGGTGTGGACAAGCTAGAGGGACAACATTTGGTGTCCTAGACGCATCCCAAAGATGTCAAATACACTGCAGTGCATCAAGAGGTTAGTGCACTTATTCTTGATCTAATCTAGGATTCTAATAATTAATTTGATTAATTCTAAAATCTTAAATGGAAAATGTAAATCCAAAAACATATTAAAAGATTTTTAATATGCTGTTTATAATTAAAATCAAATAGATAAAAATGAATCTTGCATGATGCATGTGACCCTAGGTAAAAAATTTTGAATTTAATGATATAAACTTGTGTTTTTCATGCTTCTGCTCCTTCAATTGGCATCAGAGCCACTATATTTGCCATTTAGATTATTGATTATATGATTTAATTATGTGGTTTGATCATGAGATGATAGATCCATTGCTGGTTGCAATGATAAAGGTGGCGGCTTGATGAAGACTCTATATGTGCGCATGGTTCGTGCACTTCTTATGATGCACATGGTTTGGGCAATGTTTGTGCAATTGTTGTATGATATAATGCTCATAATTATATTTATTTTATGTCTAATTAAATTTTTTAATTAGAGTTTTAATCACACAATTAAATTTTGATTCAAATCTAAATTTTAAAAATTGTTTGAATGTGATTCAAATTTGAATTCTTAAGGTCACTTTTGGTTCGGCCAGTTTTAGTACCTGAACTTGTGCAAGCTATTTAGCTTGGTTCTGGCCATTTCTGGGCTTTGGTGTCTTCATAAGAATTGTAGATCTATGAACTATCCATGGTAAAAATTTCAGGTCAATTGGACCTGTTTTGAGTGAGTTATAGCCAAAACACTAACTACTGCCCAAATGGTCAATTTCCAGGCTTCCAAGTCACTAATTCGGATTTGGTCATTTTTCAAGTCACCTTCTAGGAAGAATTTTAGTAAGCTTCCTTCATGAAAGTTGGCACATTTTGTGCTTAGTTTTACCTCCAATTGGTCTCATACCAATTAGAGTCACACACTTAAGGTTCTAAGCCAAAACACACACTGCCCTACTACACACTTCTCATCACTTACCAATTACATATTCAACACTTACCAAACTACTTCCTTCATGCCAATTCTGATTTGTACCTTACCATTAACACATTTAACAACACATTTTGGCCATTTTGGACAGCTTGTAACCATATGCACACTATAAAATAGAATTTTTCAAAGTTTATTTACACCATTTAACCACATGAACATACCCTATTTACATACCCAATTCCAAACCATTATACACATATACATGCTGCCATCAATAACAACATCTTAAACAACCATAAACAAGTAAAAACAAGCTACATATACTGAATTTCCATGGCTGCCAAAATGTACATCTCCATTAAAACATCAAACTTCAAAAATTCTTCCATAAATCAACTACCCACAACCTTGGTTACACTTTTAATGAAACAAGAATTAAAAACACTCACTTACCACTTTTGAAATTCTTCAAAACCTCACCAAAACTTAACTTTCTTGCTTCTAGTATGCTGCCCAAGGTATGGAGGTCAAGTTTAATGAAGGGAGCTAGTGGAAAGAGTGACTTAACCAATGTTGCATGGAGGTCCTTCAAGCTCGGCCATGGAGTTTTTCTCTCACTTTGTTTCGGCTGGTTTGTCGCAAGGTTGAAGATGACAGAATTTTCTATCCAAAGGTTGATTAAAGGTCCACTTAAGTGATGTTAGTGGAGCACTAATTGATTAAAAATCTATTTTAATGTTAAACTTTCCAATTTTTGCAATTTGGCTACCACACTTTCACTATTTACATAATGTATCTCATTTTAATTTTTCATGGTATTTTCAAAGTTTAATATCATTTATTTTTAATGGACATTTAGGTCAAAGGACAACTCGGGGTGTCAAATGACCACAATGCCCCTATTCGGCTTGCATTCCCGATTTTTCGATAACACCGAGTTTTGTCGTTTTCTCGATTTCTCGTTTTTCTTTGTACTAATTAATTAATTTTTCTTTGATATTTCTAATGACATTTATACTTCAATAGATGTTTATTTAAGTCTTAAAAATACTTTTCAGGGTTCCCGAGGTCCAGGGCTAGTCAATGGTCCACGCCGCAACTTCCCGGTGTGGTCACCCAACGCTATGGTTTTCGGCTCGTTTAACTTGGTTACATTTCATTGCTATTGTTTTTCCATTATTTTTCTTGTACTTTTTTTTCTTGTATTTCATTATTTTATGTCTCCTCACCCATATCTAAGTGTAGTTCTAGGCATCCTAGCTATCCGAACAAACGCTGTCACCGAAATAGTAGAATGCACTACCGAACATAGGGGTGTTACAGTACGACTGCAGATTCCACTACTGAGGCTGAGTATATTGCCACATCAGATGCTGCAAAGGAAGCTGTTTGGATAAAGAAGTTCGTGACAGAACTTGCAGTAGTTCCTTCTATTGTGTAACATCCTCAATTTAGCTAGTCCGTACAGTATACTGTTTCGGTGACTAGTGTCGGTCCGGACAACTAGAACGTCCGGAAAAATATTTAAACTAAAGTGAGGAACCATAATTAACTCAAATATTAATAAAAAAATTTTAAAAAAATTTTAGAAATAAAATAAAACCAAGTTAAATGAGCCGATGCCCTAGCGATGGGTAACCTAGTGAGAAGTTGCGGTTCTCGCAACTAGCAGCCCTAGACCTAGGGGAAAAATTATAAAATAATTTTTGGGAATCCATAGAAGGGTCATTAAGGTTCTAATGGCATTAGAATGCCAAGAAAATACTTAGAAAAAATTTTTAATTGGTACAGATAATTTTGGCCCGTTAAGCCAAACAGAGGGCATTTTAGTCATTTTGTCTTCAGAGATGATTTTTGGCCAACTTGTCCAGTTAAATAAATAATTTATATAATATAAAAATATGAACAAATATTGTTAAAAATTCAATTGTAATTAAATAGACAAGAAATGAAGAGAAAATGAAGGAAAATGGACTTATGACATCATAATGATGTCATTAAAGTTCTCCTAATTATCTAATATGGACACATGGCATAACTCTATTTAAAAGAGATAAAATGGGCTGGAAAATGAAATAAAAATCAGAACCTCTCTTCTTCATTTCCTTCTTGCCATCACCCATACTCCCATAACCACCATTTTCAAGCTTTCAAAGCTTGATTTTCCCTAGCTCTCACCCCATTAACCCTTATACTCCCAACACAAAAAAGTATTCTTATACCTTAGTGATTCTTTTGGGAGCAAAAAGAAGAGGAAAATAAGAGCTTTAGCAAGTGGGAAAATCTCACTCCATAGAGGTTAGTGACTTAAACTTAAATTTCACTTTAAATTCATGTTTAATACTTATGAATGAGTACAAATGATAAGGAAATTGATGGAGTACCATTTGTATGTAAACCCTAAGTTTCGGCAGCCTTGGTTGGGCAAGATTGTGATGATTTTAATGAAGTTAAAAGGGTAGTATGGCTGCCCACAATATGTCTCTTTTATGTAGATTAATGAAATGAAATCCTAATGCATGGTTTGAAATGTTGAGTTAGGGTTTGGAGTGGGAAAATGGGATTTTCACCATGTGATGATGGAAGTAGGTTTTAATGGTCAATTAGTGACCATTTAGTTTGGTTTGAATAAAAAATGAAGTGTGTTGAGTGATGGGATTTGGGTTTGGTGTGGCTGCCCTTAGTGACCTGCAGAATTAGACATGAGTCCAGCAAGTTTGGGCAGCCATAACTTGAATTGTAGTGGTTCAATTGGCGCAAGGCCAATTATACATGAAATTAGACACATAATGGCACAAATTTGGTGAAGAAACCATGCCCATAAAACCAAACCAAGTGGACCAAAAGCTTACCCTAATCTGGGTGACCTGCACTCTGCCTGGGCAAAATGACCAAATGAGTAGTGTTTGGTCATTTAGCCATAAATCAGTGTAAAAAGGTCCAATTGACCTGACATTTTACCAGAAATAAGATGAGATATAGACCAACAACTTTCATGAAGAAACCTAACCCAAATTATGACCAGAACATATTCAACAAGTGAGTTACAGTCACTATTCATTACACTATAAATATGGTCAGTCCAGAAATTCTGGACAAAATTTCAATCCGGCCAGTTGTGGTTTTTGGGCCATAACTTGAGTTACAAAACTCCAAATGGAGTGATTCAAAAAAGGAAATGCGACAAGACAAAATAAGGAACAACTTTCATGTTGATCAGTTTGCCAAATTCCCACTGCAAAATTGACCAATGGAACAGTAAAGACAAAGCATAAAAACTGAAAATTCTGCCCAACTAACATTAAGCTTAGAAATGGTATTGGCAACCAATACCAACAAATTTTGAATGCAAAATGTGGCATGTTGATGATATTGAAACCAATGTACCTATTGCCTATGCAAAATTCAACATTTTTGTTGACTAATGACCGGAATAGTAACACTAAAACTTAAATTTCAAAAATTGTAAAACTTAAAAGTGTAAAATGCCCTAGTATACCTAACAAGATTGGTTTGGATAGCTTGGCATGCCAATAGAGTTCTGTTAGTAGTACTGCATATGGCTTCATGCCATTCTGTGTTTCATGGCTTCCCATGCCATTCTGTGACATAATAGCCTTTGGCTATGTTATTTGAATTATTACACTTGGGTTTTAACCCTGATAATTATTACAGCTTATTAGTTGTTCTGTTGCACACCGGGAGACACAATGTGACCGATGGTGTGATGGTCCGAGGTACTTAGTACCCAGTGCCAGTTTACCCGTTTATCCAGTCTAGTTGACTAGTATGGGTTACTCGAGCAATAATAACAAATCTTACTAAATTTTAATTGAATAATAATGCAAATAATATCATAAGTTAAGTCTACCAAAAATGTAAAAACACATTCTGCATATTCATTTTATTTTATTTTATTTTATTTTATTTTATTTTATATTGTCACCACTAAGTAGAATTGCTTAGCGCGTCGCTTTTGCCACGCGCAGGTACTGGAGACCTAGCTGGTGAGCCCAGCAGACATCAGATCGGGTGAGCCTTCAGATTTGCATCCGGAGTCCCGAGTCACCTCACACCTGCAGTGCATATGGTAAGACATAGGATTTTGGGAGCATTTTGTATTTTGGCATTTTGTATTAGGTTGGATTGTAACTATAAACTCTTGTAATTATGTATTAATATAAATATATGAAATTTCATAGTATTGAAATTTTCTGCATAATGTATGTTGATAAATGAAATGTTGAGAATTATTTATGAATATGCTTTAAGTGATGAAGTGAACAGAAAAGTTTTGAAAATAGTATTGTGATTTGAGATTGAGATTTTGAGATTGACTTGAAATGTGTATAATGGAGTTTGGATTTGGAAATTATATTGGAAGTGTTTTTAAACAGGTTCAGAAGAACTGTTTTTCTAATTTACAGCCGGCACTCTGCCGGATTTTCTATAAAATTTGAGAAAAAATTCAGATTTATCAAAATTGTAAATAAATAAATTAAAAAGGGATAAATTGTAAATAGAAACATAAATTGGTGCTCCGGCACCCTAAGTGGCATTACTTGTTCGGCTACACTGTAGACGGGTAAGGGGTGTCACATTTAGTGGTATCAGAGCATCGGTTTAGGCATTTATGGGCCTAGATAGAGTGCATACCATTGCATTGCATTTGTAAGTGTTGAGGTGACACTGATGCAGATCTGTTTGTTTTCTTATTTTGAATAGGATATGGATCCTGCTTCGCAAAGAGCAATTGAAGAAGAGGTGGAGAGTCGTGCTACACCTAGGGCTGAATCTGGGGGTAAGGGAGAATCTACTCCACTAGCAGCTGAGGCACCTGCCCAACCTCAGTTTGCTCTATTTCAGCAAATGATTGAATTCTACCTACAAATGATGGAAGCAATTCCACCACCACAACCACAGCCACAACCTCCACCAGCACCACAAAAATCTCATTTGGAGAAATTGAGAAAGCATGGGGCTGTAGACTTCTTTGGGAAGAGGGAGGATGATCCCATGACAGCAGAAAACTGGTTGGATAGAACCATCAGAGTGCTGAAATAGCTAAACTGCACCCCCGAGCAAAACCTGGAGGGTGCTGTGTCCCTACTTCAGGATGATGCATATCAGTAGTGGGATACAGTAACTAGTGAGGTGCAACCTGAACGGATCACCTGGGAATTCTTCCTTATAGAGTTCAGGAAGAAATATGTGAGCAAAGTGTATTTAGAAGAGCGAAGAAGAGAATTTATCAGTCTGAGACAGAGGCAATTGTCAGTGGTGGAATATGAGCGTGAGTTTGTCAGACTGAGCAGATATGGGAGGGAGATAGTCCCTACAGAGGCAGAGAGGTGCAGAAGGTTTGAAGAAGGGCTCAATAACATCAAAGTCATGATCACAGCATTGGAGATCACTGATTTTGCTAAGCTAGTAGATGCTGCATCAAAAGTGGAAAGGGTCCAGATAAATGAACAAAATAGAAGGGAAAGACAGCAGAAGAGGGGTCTGGGTCAATCCAGTGCATTTTCTACTCCCAGTAAGAAGAGTAAGGGTCCTCCTGCTCAGAGTTCAGGACCACTACAGGTCGTGGTCGAGTCGATCTCGAGGGCCTGCACCACGCTTACACCTAGGAGAGGCCAGTCCACACCATCAGTGGATAGCTCTCTAGGGACGGTGTTTAGGGGACCAGCCCCAGCATCTTCTGCTTGTCAGTACTGTCAGAAGTGGCATAAGGGGGATTATTGGCGAGTGACTGGTGCATGCTTACGGTGTGGATCGACAGAACATCAGATCAAGAATTGTCCGAAGAGGACTACAATAGTTGCTCCAACACAAACTGACAGACCTGCTCCTGCACCACAAAGGGGTAGGAAGCCCGGTAAATCTGAGGCAGCTGGTCCATCACTGAGGCCTGCATCCGAGTCAGCTGTGAGGCCAGATACTAGAGTACCTGCCAGGGCCTATGCCATCAGAGCTCAGGAGGAGCAAGATGCCTCGGATGTCATCAGGGGTACATTTTCCCTCTACAACACTTCTATGCATGCATTGGTGGATCCAGGATCCACTCATTCCTACATTTGCATCAAACTACCCATAGAGAGGGGAGTTCCAGTAGAGGAGAGTGATCAAGATATTCTGGTCATAAATCCACTAGGCCACAGTCTGGTAGTGAATAAGGTGTATAAAGGTTGCCCGTTGAGGATTCAGGGGTATGAATTCTCAGCAGACCTAATTGAATTGCCCTTCCACGAGTTTGACGTGATTTTGGGAATGGATTGGTTGTCATGTCATCAGGCAATAGTTGATTGCAAATTGAAGAGGATTTCTTTGAAAACTTCTGAGGGTAATGAGATCACTATTGTGGGTGAAAGGACAGATTTCCTGTCCAATGTTATCTCAGCCACAGTTGCAAGAAGATTGATGAGAAAAGGCTGTGAAGCTTACCTAGCACATATGGTTGATACTAGGCAGGCTAAGCCGAACCTGTGTGATATACCCATAGTGAAAGATTTCCTAGATGTGATTCCTGAAGAGTTGCCTGGTTTACCACCAAAAAGGGAAGTCGAGTTTGCTATTGAGGTAATGCCGGGTACAGCACCCATTTCTATTGCTCCTTATAGGATGGCACCCATTGAATTGAGGGAGTTGAAAACTCAGTTGCAAGAGTTGCTTGATAAGGGGTTCATATGCCCCAGTGTGTCACCATGGGGAGCTTCGGTGCTATTTATGAAGAAGAAGGATGGAACCTTGAGATTGTGTATTGATTACCGGCAGTTGAACAAAGTAACTGTGAAGAATAAATATCCATTGCCCAGAATTGACGATCTGTTTGATCGGTTGAAGGGAGCCGATGTATTTTCAAAAATTGATCTCAGATCAGGGTATCATCAGTTGAGGGTAAAGGATGCAGATGTTTCAAAAACTGCATTCAGAACTCAGTATGGGCACTATGAGTTTCTAGTGATGCCATTTGGGTTAACAAATGCACCAGCAGCATTTATGAACCTTATGAACCGTATCTTCCATCCATACTTAGATCGGTTTGTAGTGGTCTTTATTGATGATATTCTGGTGTATTCCAAAACCAGGGAAGAACATGATGAACATTTGAGGATTGTTCTGCAAACCCTGCGAGAAAAGAAGCTGTATGCTAAGCTGTCCAAGTGTAACTTCTGGATGAGTGAAATCTCTTTTCTTGGACACATAGTATCAGCTAAGGGGATTAGAGTGGATCCCAAAAAGATAAAAGCAGTGTTGGAATGGAAGCCTCCCAGAAATACAACTGAGGTCAGAAGTTTCTTGGGGCTAGTTGGGTATTACAGAAGATTTGTGAAGGGGTTCTCTCTTATAGCTGCTCCAATGACCAAGTTATTGCACAAGAATGTGAAATTTGGCTGGAACGACAAGTGCCAAGCCAATTTTGAGAGGCTGAAGGCTATGTTGATAGAAGCACCAGTGTTAACACAGCCAGTGTCGGGAAAAGACTTTGTGGTCTACAGTGATGCCTCACATAATGGGCTAGGGTGTGTATTGATGCAAAAGGGGAACGTGGTCACCTATGCTTCTAGGCAGTTAAGGCCACATGAACAGAACTACCTTACTCTTGACCTGGAGTTAGCAGCAATTATCTTCGCACTGAAGATATGGAGGCATTATTTATATGGTGAAACATGCTACATCTATATAGACCACAAGAGTTTAAAATACTTGCCAACCCAAAAGGAGCTCAACCTCAGACAGAGATGATGGATTGAGTTCCTGAAGGACTATGATTGTGTGATTGATTATTATCCTGGGAAGGCAAATGTAGTTGCTGATGCTTTAAGCAGGAAGTCCATCACAGCTTTAAGATCACTAAATGCCTGTCTGTCCTTAGCTTAAGATGGAGCTATTTTGGCTGAGTTACAAGTGAGGCCAACTCTGCTACAGCAGATACAAGATGGGCAGAGGACAGATGAAAAATTAATGGCCATTGTGGGTAAAATTCCTGAGGGAAAGGAAACTAAATATGAGGTGAAATTAGATGGGTGTCTGTACTATAGAGGAAGAGTGTGTGTACCAGATGATGGGGAACTGAAGACTAGTATTGTAACACCCTCCCTGTAGCAACTCCGTACATTCTACTGTTTCGGTGACCAGTGTCGGTCTGGACAGCTAGAACGTCCGGAAAAATATTTAAACTAAAGTGAGGAACCATAATTAACTCAAATATTAATAAGAAAAATTTAGGAAAAATTTTAGAAATAAAATACAACCAAGTTAAATGAGCCGGTGTCCTAGCGATGAGTAACCTAGTGAGAAGTTGCGATTCTCGCAACTAGGAGCCCTAGACCTGGGGAAAAATTCATAAAATAATTTTTGGGACTCCAGAGAAGGGTCATTGAGGTTTCTATGGCATTAGAATGCCAAGAAAATACTTAGGAAAATTTTTCAATCGGTACAGACAATTTTAGTCTGTTAAGCCAAACGGAGGGTATTTTGGTCATTTCGCCTTCAGAGGTAATTTTTGGCTGACTTGTCCAGTTAAGTAAATAATTATTATGACATAAAATGTGAATAAACATTACTAAAAATTAAATTGAAAATGAGTAGAGATGAAAAGAAAAGAAAATGAAAGAAAATACCTAATAATGACATCATATGATGTCATTAAAAACCTATCCACCAATCACAATTTGTTAAACTCATTAAAAGAGATAAAAGAGACCAAAAAATTGAAAAACCAATCTGCATCTTCAACCTTTGGGCAGCAAAAAACGTTGAGAGAGAGAGAGAGAGAAGAGGTTCCACTATTAAAGCTCCCTTAAGCTTCATTTCCCACTTCAATTCACCTTAAAAACTTATCCTCCCTTCACTAAAAATTTCCCTTACCACTAGAGCAAGACTTGGGCAGCAATTAGAAGAAGAGAAAGTGGAAGAAAGTGAGGTGTGAACAAGCTTAGAAAATCACCAAAGAGGTTAGTGCCATATACTTTACTTTTATACCTTTCTAATCATGAATTTGAGCTAAGTTAAGTTGAAAATTTGATGAAAATTGAATTAATGAAGCATGGTTATATTCCATGAAATTTTGGCAGCCTTGACATGAGTTATAGTTAGGAGAATTCTTTGGTTAAAGTGACATATTAGCTGCCCCTCTTATAAATTATATGATTACTATAGCAAATTAGGAGTAAGATGCATGAATTGGAGGCTTGGTCAATTAGGGTTAGGGTTTTGAAATTTAATTTTGGTGGTGGATGAAAATGGACATAAACTAAAGTTTTAATGGTCAATTAGTGACCATTTGAGGTAAATTGACCATAACTTGGAGTGAATTGTAGCATAAAAAAACTGATTTGGTATGCTGCCTAGTGAAACCAGCAGGTTTGGATGTGTGTCCAGCCTGTTTGGACAGCCATAACTTGGGCTGTGTAGGTTCAATTGGTGTTTGGCCAATTGGAAATGAAAATAGACACATAATGGCACAACTTTGGTGAAGAAACCATGCCCATAAGACCAAACCAAGTAGACCAAAAACTTGCCCCAATCTGGGTGTCCTGCAACCAGTTTCTGCAGAATGACCAAATGAACAGTGATTGTTCATTTGGCCATAACGCAGTGTAGAATGGTCCAATTGACCTGAAATTTTACCAGCAACAAGCTTAGATATATACCAACAACTTTCATGAAGAAACCTACCCCAAATTATGACCAGAACCTATCCAACAAGGCAGTTGCAGTTACTGTTCACTGCACTGTAGATATGGTCAGTCCAGAAAAATTTCAATCCGGCTAGTTGTGGTTTTTGGACTTTAACTTGAGCTACAAAACTCCAAATGGAGTGATTCAAAAAAAATAAATTTAACTAGACAAAATAAGGAACAACTTTTATGTTTATCATTTTCTCAAATTCCCACTGCAACAGTAACTAATGGAACAGTAAAGATAGGGTATGAAAACTGAAAATTCTGCTCCATTAATTTTAAGCTTAGAAATGGTATTGGTAATCAATACCAACAAATTTTGAATGCAAAATGTGGTATGTTGGGAGTGTTAAAACCAATGTACCTATTTTCTATACAAAAGTCAACATTTTTTTTGACTAATGAAGGGAATAGTAACACCAAAACTTGAAATTCAAAAATTGAAAGATTCAAAAGTGTCAAATGCCCTAGTATACCTAACAAGATTGGTTTGGATAGTTTGGCATGCCAATAGGGTTCAGTTAGCAGTACTGCACATGGCATTATGCCATTATGTGATTTCATGGCTTTTAGCCATTCTGACGTTGTGTTGAGATTTGGCCTTGTGCCTGATGTTATTACAGCTTATTAGTTGTTCTGTTGCACACCGGGAGATACATATGTGACCGATGGTGTGACAGCCCGAGGTACTTGATACCCAGTGCCAGTTTACCCGTTTATCCAGTCCAGTCATCCAGTATAGGTTACTTGGGAAACCAAAAATGAAAGTGGATAAATTTAATGAAATAATGAATACAATAAGTATAAAATAAGTAAATCTACAAATACTCAACGAAAATTTATTTGCAATGAGATATCAATACATTCACTGCATATTTATTTTCTATTATTTCTTTTTATTTTATTATTGGCACCACTAAGCATTATTGCTTAGCGCGTTGCTTTTGCCATGCGTTGCTTCTGGAGATACTGATCGAGAGCCCAGTAGACCACAGACTGGGTGAGACCTCCTGCAGCTCTGCATAGTGTCCGTGTCACCTCACCGTCATCAGTGCATTGGTGGGACACTAGGTTTTATTTTGATATTTTGTAATTAACTTTTATTTTCTCATATGTAATTGAAACTTATGTAATGTATTTTGGTATTAATGTAAATAGTAGAAATTGTGTTTATGAATGAAAAAGTGAACATTTATTTTTGACTTTTACATGATTATCATATGAGATGAATGATTGAGAAATGGAAATGTTGTTGAAAAACATATTGAGATTTTGTTGATGAAATGGAGCTTGGGATTGACTGAAAATATTGGAAGTGTTTTTCACAAGTTCCGAAGAACTGTTTTCTCCATTTTTAGCCGGTACTCTGCCAGATTTTCTATAAAATTTTCGGAACCTCAAATAAATTATAATTTCAATAAATGACTTAAATGAGTTATATTTCACAAGTTATATTCAAAACTATAATAAAAATAAATTAAGGAAGAATAAAAATGATTGAGATGAAATAGAGTGTTCTGGTACACCGTGTGACATATCTTACTCGGATATACTATAGACGGGTAAGGGGTGTCACAAGTATTCTGAAAGAAGCACACACTAGTTTTTATACTATGCACCCGGGAAGCACAAAAATGTATAATGATTTGAAGTCTCATTATTGGTGGCCTGGTATGAAGAGGGATATAACTGATTATGTGACTAAGTGTTTGACATGTCAGCAAGTCAAAGCAGAACATCAAGTTCCATCAAGATTGCTACAACCTATAAGCATACCTGAATGGAAATGGGACCGTGTCACTATGGATTTTGTTAGTGGTCTACCTCTCACCCAAAAGAAGCATGATGCAGTATGGGTGATAGTGGATAGATTGACGAAGTCAGCACATTTTCTGCCAGTTAGGACTGACTACTCACTGGAGAAGCTAGCAGAATTATATATCAATGAGATAGTTAGACTGCATGGAATCCCACTTTCCATTATATCTGATCGAGACCCAAGGTTTACCTCGAGATTTTGGAAAAAGTTGCAAGAAGCCTTGGGCACACGACTCCATTTTAGTACTGCTTTTCATCCCCAGACGGATGGACAGTCAGAATGAGTAATCCAGGTAAACCTAAGAACTAATTGAATTTTTGCAATTAATAAATTGAAATGATAGTAAGAATGTGAATTACGTGATAGATCCTGGAGGATATGCTAAGGAGTTGGTATAGATACCTCCCACTGGCAGAATTCGCATACAACAATAGCTACCAAGCTAGCATCCAAATGGCCCCGTATGAAGCACTGTATGGGAGGAAATGTAAAATCCTAGTGTGTTGGACTGAATTGGGCGAAAATAAGCTGGTAGGACCAGACCTGGTGAAACAGACTGAGGAAAAAGTGAAGATTATCAAAGCTAATCTGCAGGTTGCCTCAGATAAATAGAAATCTTATGCCGACTTGAAGAGAAAAGAGATAGAGTATGCAGTTGGTGATAAGGTGTTTCTCAAAGTCTCACCGTGAAAGAAAGTACTGAGATTTGGAAGGAAGGGTAAGTTAAGCCCTAGGTTCATTGGCCCATATGAAGTCATTGAACATGTGGGACCAGTGGCCTATTGGCTAGCTTTACCACCAGAACTGGATAAAATTCATAATGTATTCTATGTTTCCATGCTGAGAAGATATCGCTCAGACCCTTCACATGTCATTTCCATGGAAGATATTGAAATCCAACCGAACTTGACATACACAGAAGAACCTATACAGATCCTAGCTCGGGAAGTGAAGGAACTGAGAAATAAACAAATTCCACTGGTGAAAGTGCTTTGGAGGCACCACAACACTGAAGAGGCAACTTGGAAAAGTGAAGAGACAATGAGGCAATAGTTCCCTCAACTGTTTGCATCAGGTAAATTTCGAGGACAAAATTTTTATTAGAGGGGAAGAGTTGTAACATCCTCACTTTTGCTAGTCCGTACATTCTACTGTTCCGATGACCAATGTCGGTCCGGACAGCTAGAACATCCGAAAAAATATTTAAACTAAAGTGAGGAACCATAATTAACTCAAATATTAACAAGAAAAATTTAGGAAAAATTTTAGAAATAAAATACAACCAAGTTAAATGAGCCGGTGCCCTAGCGATGGGTAACCTAGTGAGAAGTTGTGGTTCTCACAACTAGGAGCCCTAGACCCAGGGGAAAAATTATAAAATAATTTTTGGGAATTCAGAGAAGGGTCATTGAGGTTCTAATGGCATTAGAATGCCAAGAAAATACTTAGAAAAATTTTTCAATTGGTACAGACAATTTTGGCCCATTAAGCCAAACGGAGGGCATTTTGGTCATTTCGTCTTCAGAGATGATTTTTGGCCAACTTGTCTAGTTAAATAAATAATTTATATAACATAAACATATAAAAAAATGTTGTTAAAAATTTAATTGTAATTAAATAGACAAGAAATAAAGAGAAAATGAAGGAAAATGGACTTATGACATCATAATGATGTCATTAAAGTTCTCCCAACCTATCTAATATGGATACATGGCATAACTCTATTTAAAAGAGATAAAATGGGCTGGAAAATGAAACAAAAATCAGAACCTCTCTTCTTCATTTCCTTCTTGCCGTCACCCATGCTCCCATAACCACCATTTTCAAGCTTTCAAAGCTTGATTTTCCCTAGCTCTCACCCCATTAACCCTTATACTCCCAACACAAAAAAGTGTTCTTACACCTTGGTGATTATTTTGAGAGCAAAAAGAAGAGGAAAATAAGAGCTTTAGCAAGTGGGAAAATCTCACTCCATAGAGGTTAGTGACTTAAACTTAAATTTCACTTTAAATTCATGTTTAATACTTATGAATGAGTGCAAATGATAAGGAAATTGATGGAGTACCATTTGTATGTAAACCCTAAGTTTCGGCAGCCTTGGTTGGGCAAGATTGTGATCATTTTAATGAAGTTAAAGGGCTAGTATGGTTGCCCACAATATGTTTCTTTTATGTGGATTGATGAAATGCAATCCTAATGCATGGTTTGAAATGTTGAGTTAGGGTTTGGAGTAGGAAAATGGGACTTTGACCATGTGATAATGGAAATAGGTTTTAATGGTCAATTAGTGACCATTTGGTTTGGTTTGAATCAAAAATGAAGTGTGTTGAGTGATGGGATTTGGGTTTGGTGTGGCTGCCCTTGGTGACCTGCAGAATTGGACATGAGTCCAGCAGGTTTGGGCAGCCATAACTTGAATTGTAATGGTTCAATTGGTGCAAAGCCAATTGGAAATGAAATTAGACACATAATGGCACAACTTTAGTGAAGAAATCATGCCCATAAAACCAAACCAAGTGGACCAAAAGCTTGCCCTAATCCGGGTAACCTGCACTCTGCCTGGGCAAAATGACCAAATAAACAGTGTTTGGTTATTTGGCCACAAATCAGTGTAGAAAGGTCCAATTAACCTGAAAATGTACCAACAATAAGCTAAGATATAGACCAACAACTTTCATGAAGACACCTAACCCAAATTATGACCATAACATATTCAACAAGTGAGTTGCAATCACTGTTCATTACACTGTAGATATGGTCAGTCCAGAAATTCTGGACAAATTTTCAATCCGGCCATTTGTGGTTTTTGGACCATAACTTGAGTTACAAAACTCCAAATGGAGTGATTAAAAAAATGAAATGCAACTAGACAAAATAAGGAACAACTTTCATGTTGATCAGTTTGCCAAATTCCCACTGCAAAATTGACCAATGGAACAGTAAAAACAAAGCATAAAAACTGAAAATTTTACCGAACTAACATTAAGCTTAGAAATGGTATTGGCAACCAATACCAACAAATTTTGAATGCTAAATGTGGTATGTTGATGATATTGAAACCAATGTACCTATTGCCTATGCAAAAGTCAACATTTTTGTTGACTAATGAATGGAATAGTAACACTAAAACTTAAATTTCAAAAATTGTGAGACTTAAAAGTGTAAAATGTCCTAGTATACCTAACAAGATTGGTTTGGATAGCTTGGCATGCCAATAGGGTTCTGTTAGCAGTACTGCATATGGCTTCATGCCATTCTGTGTTTCATGGCTTCCCATGCCATTCTGTGACATAATAGCCTTTGGCTATGTTATTTGAATTATTACACTTGGGTTTTAACCCTGATAATTATTACAGCTTATTAGCTGTTCTATTGCACACTGGGAGACACAATGTGACCGATGGTGTGATGGTCTGAGGTACTTAGTACCCAGTGCTAGTTTACCCGTTTATCCAGTCTAGTCGACTAGTATGGGTTACTCGGGCAATAATAATAAATCTTACTAAATTTTAATTGAATAATAATGCAAATAATATCATAAGTTAAGTCTACCAAAAATGTAAACACACATTCTGCATATTCGTTTTATTTTATTTTATTTTATTTTATTTTATATTGTCACCACTAAGCAAAATTGCTTAGCGCGTCGCTTTTGCCACATGCAGGTACTGGAGACCTAGCTGGTGAGCCCAGCAGATATCAGACCGGGTGAGCCTTCAGATTTGCATCCGGAGTCCCGAGTCACCTCACACCTGCAGTGCATATGGTAGGACATAGGATTTTGGGAGCATTTGTATTTTGGCATTTTGTATTAGTTTGGATTGTAACTATAAACTCTTGTAATTATATATTAATGTAAATATATGAAATTTTATATTATTGAAATTTTCTGCATAATGTATGATGATAAATGAAATGTTGAAAAATATTTATGAATATGCTTTAAGTGATGAAGTGAACAGAAAAGTTTTAAAAATAGTATTGTGATTTGAGATTGAGATTTTGAGATTGACTTGAAATGTGTATAATGGAGTTTAGATTTGGAATTATATTGGAAGTGTTTTTAAACAGGTTCAGAAGAACTATTTTTCTAATTTACAGCCGGCACTCTGCCGGATTTTTTTATAAAATTTGCGAAAAAATTCAGATTTATCAAAATTGTAAATAAATGAATTAAAAAGGGATAAATTGTAAATAAAAACATAAATTGGTGCTCCAGCACACTGAGTGGATAACTTGCTCGGCTACACTATAGACGGGTAAGGGGTGTCACACATTGAGTCAGCAACTCCACTCTACTGTGACAATAATGGAGCAGTCATACAGGCTAAGGAACCCCGATCTCACCAGAAGTCCAAACACATAAAAAGACCCTACCACATTATCAGAGAAATAGTTGGGCGAGGCGATGTAGCCATGCAGAAAATAGCATCAGCTAAAAATTCAGCTAATCCATTCACTAAGCCTATATCACAAACTCAGCTAAACTGACATCTTGAGAAGATGGGTCTAAGATATTATAATGAATGGCTCTAGTAATAGTGGGAGATTGTTAGTAGTATGCCCTAGAGCATATCATTTAGTATGTATCTTGTACATATTTTATTAATAAAAGGTATTTTTACTTTTCCGTTTACATAATATATTTATGTCTAATAGAAAAGGTCCATTGATATTTTGCTAGAAATTCTATTCTTAAGTTGTTAAGAATATGAGTGACAGTATTTTTAGCACAAAGTATCATAAATTGGTTCACAATCGAGGATACTTCACAATAAGGACATGACTTATCCAGAAAGATTGTAATCATGTTTGTTCCCAAGTTATTTATATGAGATGTAAATAAGATGGAATGGTGAGTCTCATGCCATATAGCAAACATGATAGGCACTTATGCATGATAAGTTCGTCGAACCAGTGACATTTATGACAAGCACATGGAGTTTACTCTTGTCAATGCGTTGTCATAAATCATATCAGTGCATATAATCTTTAGACCTGAGATAGCACAGTTATCTTGTATATAAGTGGTTTAAGTTTGACACTGCTTTCATACTTGTACTGTGTATGGGTATATGAGCATGTGTTGGCTCCTACTAGTTATATGTAGAGGTAAGTGTTGATCAAGATTGAATCTGTTACCCTAAGTAAATAGGGATAAAATCCTATGTTCATTTAATTATTCTTAATGTTTCAAGTTCCTAGCCAAGACAGATAGATTTAATCAGAAAAGAGTTTCTGATGAGAAAATCTTTTTAATCAAGAACTGGAATTAAAAGAGAATATAATATTCATAGCAAATGGAGTTTGACATAAACCATGACTTCAGCTCGAATTGGGATTTTGCAACATAGAGATTCTAGTGCATGGTAACATATGATAAAAGGATCAATTAAGGTATTCCTTATTACTGATTGGGTAGCTATGGCATGCTATGCTAGGTCTTAACCATCTATGAGGTGCATAAAATGATTTAGAGAAATCATTTATGGTAAGAAAGAGTTATGATGATGTTAAGAGTTGATATCATATTTCATTGCCAATTAGTGATGAGCCTAGTGAGTCACACACATACGCAAATAATCACCAAGTTAAATGTGATTTAATTAATTAGTTAAAGAGTTTAATTGATTAATTTAATAGGTTTGGTTTGCAATTAGATTGAAAAGTTCCTAGCATAGCTTGAAACCAAATCTAGGTTATTAGATGTATAGTGTAAAACCCCTCACCCGACTACAGTGTAGCCGAGCGAGGTGTGCTACATTCGATGCCGGAGCACCCTAATTTATCTCACTTTATTTCTTTAAAAATTTTGTTCTCGTTATATTTAATATCGATTATTTTTCGACGGAGAAACTAATGGAGTTTCCCCTATTTTATTATCGGTTGACGTGTTTTACTATTCGCCTGTTTGAAAATTCAACAATATTTTCCAATAATAATCTCATCCATACTCATATCATCATTTCAAAAATCATTATTTAATTCAAATCCATACTCATTGATACAAATTCATTCATGCTTCATTCTTATAGAAAAATTCTCAAATTTGCATTAATTTACATGATTTGCAATAATTACATAAATCCTTAATTTACACGATATACAAATTAATTACAATTTGCTAATTTACATTATAATATAAGAAATAAATAACATACACAAAATAGATGATATGCTTAATGTGAGCCCTATCTACATGCATTGCTGAAGAAATGACAACCTTTGACACTCTGCAGATCAGAACTCCAAAATCTTTGTTTGATATTCGCTGGGCTTTAACTTCAGTACCTGTACGAGGAACAAATCCATCGTGCTAAGCATTGCTGCTTAGTGGTGCAATAATATAACAAGAAAATAATATACAAATAAAGGTAGAAATAAACCATAGTTCGAATAATTTAAATTTATAATTAATTTAGTTTCTAATATTAACTGTCCTCTATTCTGCCATTTTCTTCTTTGGAGGTGCTCAGTTCAGAAATTTGAATTAATAATGTACCAGATATGAATAATCTAAAATTTAAACTTATACTTATATTCTTATGTAAGTCTCATTTGTAATGTTATTTAAGTTATAATTCTTCTACTAGTCTTTTTATCACTTCCTTGATACTTTCTAAGTTGTTTACAATCATTGCGTAATATTCAAAATTTTTTTGGAACTAATTTCATTTACTTCAGACCATTCTAAGCAATAAATTTTCGGAGCTAATCTAATTTATTTCAGAACTTCTTACTCATTTATTTGCTTTCTAGCATTTTTAATTGCTAATATTCGTAACTTATTTTAATAAATTAGACTGCCCAAGTAACCTATGATAGGCTAACTAAACTGGATAACGGGTCGTTGGCACTGGACACCGCAGTGCCTCGAGCCGTCATACCATCGGATGCAGAACGTCAACCACGTATGCAGTGAATATGGCTAAAAAGCCATGATATCACATAATCGGGCATAAAAGCCATGAGTGCGGGCATAAAGCCATGAATGTGGGCATAAAGCTATGAATACAGGCATAAAGCCTTTCGCAGTACTGCTAAAACAATACCCTATTGGCATACCAAACTATCCAATCTGACACACATGTCTAGGCAATACAAGGACACATAATATCATTAAATATTAATATATTGTGTTTTATGACTTCATTATTTCATGATAAATTTCAATTATAATTTATACATTCATTTGATCATTTATATGATCACAATTCACATCAATTATCCTTTTATACCATTGTACTCAAAGTACTTTTCCTTTCTATAATAATGAGAACTAATGTCTCATTCATACATTAACATTGTTCATTTATTCATTCGTTATGTTATTCATATTGATCTCAATTCTAAATAATGGTTTACATGTACCATTGTATTCAAAAAAAATTTTTCCTTTCTCATTTATACATTCAAAAATCTACTTATGTAATTACAAATTTTATATTTCAAGTTGAGTTACTAATATTTTATGAATTCTATTTGTGATGGGCATATAAGCCCTAACTATATATTCACATCAATTAGGTGACTTATTTTTCACGTTTCAAGTAATCCATGAACATTTCATGGATTTCAAATTTATGGCCTTAATTTCTCTTTAACAATTTTGACTAAGATGCATAGTCTACATTTGTCATACAATTCTAAGCATTAGCTTAGAATTAGTTCTAGGTCTTCATCTTAGTTTGCTAATCATTTTGATTACTATTCACCTTACTAGTCAACCAAAATGTTGACTTTTTCATACTTAATGGATATGTTAATTCTAATTACACCAAGATCCCACATTTTGAGTTTTACATTTACTAGTATTAATTGCCAATTGCAATTTAAAGTCCCCTAGATGCATTTCTAAATTTTCAGTTTTGATTACCTAAGTTTACTATTCCATTGGACAATTTTACAGTGGAAACTGGGCTAACTTTTCTTCATCAAAGTTGTTCCTTATTGTGTCTTCTTTAATTCCCTTTTTGAATCACTCCATTTGGAGTTTTGTAGCTCAAGTTATGGTCATTTTACCATAACTGGCCGGAGTGACCAGCACCCAAAATTTCTGGGCAATTTGGTTCTGCCAGATTTAGTATCCTAACTTGGACTAGCAATTTGAATTGGTTAGGTCCAGAATTTGAGTTTGTGTTCTTCATGAAAGTTGTAGGTCTATGTCTTAGATTTATACTGGAAAAATTTCAGATCAATTAAACTTTTCTACACTAAGTTATGACCATTTGAACAAATACTATTTATTTGGTCATTTTCCAGGAACAGCATGTTGGCTACCCAGATTAGGGTAATTTTTAGGTCAACTTGGTTTGGTTTTCTAGGTAGGGTTTCTTCACCAAAGTTATGCCATTATTGTATATTTTCATGTCCAATTGGCCTTGCACCAATTGAACCTACACAACTCAAGTTACAGCTACCCAAACATGCTGGACTCACATCCTAACCTGCAGTGCACACTGGACAGCATACACAACCTCAATTCCAAAGCCATAATTCACTTTATTTCCTCATCATACACAGCCAAATGGTCACTAATTGACTATTAGAACTTTCATTCACCAACACATAAGCAAACCCTAGGTTTGCTCCAAACCCTAACTCCAAAATTCTAATTTACTCAAACATCATGCTATCAAATGTTCTAATCATCAATTTCATGTTCAATTGCATCAATTCACAACCATAATTCACTTGAATCATTGAAACTCTAAAGTACCCTAGGCTACCAAAATTGAAGGTTTTTCATACTTACATAATTTATTTTCTTTCTTCCAAAACTAACACTCAATTCATAATCTACACAAGGTAAACTCATGCATTTATGGAAGAAGTAGCACTAACCTTGACTTAGCCAATTCCCAAGGATTGAAAAATCTAATTTTTCTCTTCCTTTTTGCTGTCCAAGTCTTGCTCTAGGTGTGAGGAGAAGTTTTTGTGAAGGGAAGCTAGGGTTTGAGGTGGTTTTGGGGGTAGAACACAAGCTTGAAGTGTGCTCCAATGGAGGTTTCTCTCTTCTCTCTTTCTCTTTTTTCTTTGGTGTGGGAATAAGAAGAAGAAGGCTGCTGGAATTGTTTCATTTTTATCTCATTTTTTTGTCATTTTCATCCCTTTTAATTTGCTTGTCAAATAGTGATTGGGTGGAGAGTGTTTAATGACATCATATGATGTCATAATTCCTAATTTCTTTCATTTTCTTTTCTTTTTTTCTCTACTCATTTTCAATTTAATTTTTAGCAATATTTATTCATATTTTAGATCATAATAATTATTTACTTAACTGGACAAGTCGGCCAAAAATCATATCTGAAGATGAAATGACCAAAATGCCCTCCGTTTGGCTTAACAGACTAAAATTGTCTATACCGATTAAAAAAATTTTCTAAACATTTTCTTGGCATTCTAATACCATAGAAACCTCAATGACTCTTCTCTGGAGTCTCAAAAATTATTTCACGAATTTTCTTCCGAGTTTAGGGCTTCTAGTTGCGAAGACCGCAACTTCCCACTGGGTTACCCATCGCTAGGGCACCGGCTCATTTAACTTGGTTGTATTTTATTTCTAAAATTTTTCCTAAATTTTTCTTATTATTATTTGAGTTATTTATGACTTCCCACTCTAGTCTATATATTTTTCTAGACGTTCTAGCTGTCCGGACCGATATCGGTCACCGAAACAGTGGAATGTACGAAATTAAAATTAAGACACAAGGGTAATTTGGTCATTTTAGAGGGTGATATGTGGCACCATGAGATGGTGACACATGGCACTACACATAAGCTTGCCATTTGTCTTTTAATCATGTAAGATGATCAAAGTCAATATTAAATCTAGGTTTGACACTTGGCACAATGTGATTGGGTCAATTAAACTAAGAGCCAATCAGAAGATAACATGTGGCAAAGGTTTTAAGTGATGACCTAGCTATATAAGGGAAAGGATGAAAGAACAAAATAACAATCTGATTTCTCTCATTGTGTGCTGCCACCCAAAGAGACTCTCTCCTCTCTTCTTCTTCATCTCTCATCAATTCAAAGAGAATTGCCAACATTCTCTTGAATTAAAATTGCTAGAAATCGTTTCTAGTGTCCTATATACATCTGTAATCTCTCTAAAAGGCAAAACCTCAATTTCTAATTGATTGGAAAGGCTTGAGAAGCTGTTCAAGGGGCTGCCATTGGTGATCTTGGTGTGGACAAGCAAGAGGGACAACATCTGGTGTCCTAGGTGCTACCCAAAGGTACCAAACACAATTACAGTGCATGAAAATGTTAATGCACATGTTCTTGATTTAATCTAGGGTTCTAATGAATTAATCTATTAATTCTAAAATCTTAAATGACAAATGTAAATCCAAAAACATATTAAAAGTGTTTTAATATGCTGTTTAACATTGAAATCAATTAGGTAAATAATGAATCTTGCATGATGCATGAGACCCTTAAAGAAAATTTTTGAATTCAATGTTCTAAACTAATATTTTTCATGCTTTCGCACCTTCAAAGGAGATATAGATCAAATCTCTCACATGTCTTATCTATGGAGACCATCGACATACAACCTGATTTGGCATATGAGGAGGAACCAATAAAGATTATAGCACGAGAGATTAAGGAACTGAGGAATAAGAAAATTCCACTGGTGAAAGTGCTCTGAGGAACCACAAAGAGGAGGAGGCAACATGGGAAAGTGAAAAGATCATTACACAACAACATCCATAGCTATTTGAACTAGGTAAATTTCAAGGACGAAATTTATTTTTAAGAGGGGAAGAATTGTAACACCCCGCTATAGGTAGCTCTGCACATTCAGTGACTAACATCTGTCCAGACGACTGGGATGTCTGGAACTACCCTTAAATTTAAGTAAGAAGTCATAATTTAAATTATTAAAGATCAAGAAAGGTTGAAGATAAAAAATAAAGAAAGTGAAATATAAATCAGTTAAATGAGCACAAGTCCCGGTGATGGGTAACTCCACTGGGAAGTAACTACGGGTTTGGTTGCTACTCCAATTCCTGTAGGACCTTGTAAGATTCTTAATTAAGGCTTAATTGGAGTATTACTATAAATTAGTAAGTCAAAGAAATAAAAAGAAATAAGTTCAAACCAGTAGAGTAAAAAACCAAAGTGAAAAATGGAGATTGGGGACTTATCGAGTATTATGGAAAAAATGAACAGAAACCCGGTAAGAGTAAATTTTGATTAATTAAATTTAAAGGTCCAATATTGACCAAAAATGAGATTTATTAATTTAATGAAGTGGGATTAATCTAACTAAGAAAGATTAGGATAATTAACTATAATTATATTAAAAGTCAAATGTAATGATTAGGACTTTCACCTTATTTACAAGTTTGTCATTCCCCTTAATTACAAGTTTGCCATTATAAAATTTAAATAATATAAATATCTATAATTAGAGATAAGATCACCATCTTTTTCCTCTCATCTCTCTTGGCTGAACCTCCTTATCACTCTTTCTCCATAGCTTGTTTTCTTCCAAGCTTGATTTTCCACAAATTCTCACCCTCCATCACTAAAGATAGCCAATTTAGCTACAATTTAGTGAGAACACCACTTTAGAGTAAGAAATTTGAAGGATTTAGGAATATTTACCAAGTAACCAAGTTGGGGAAAAAAAACTCAAGGTAAGGGAAAACTTGAGTTTAGCAAGCAATTAAGCATGAATTCATGTTTTCATGTCATAAACATAGTATAAATGTGAATTATGATAAAATTTCTTGAATTTCTTCATGGGAGAAATTTGGTCCAAGCTAGCAAGGACCAAGGGAAGGGTAATAAAGTTAAGTAGAGTTGATTTTGGAGGCCTAAACAAAGATTAGAAGCTTGATTTTTTGGTATGTGCACTATTAGCTTCTCCTTTAAATTTTTTATTTAGGGTTTGCATACAAATTAGGGTTTATGGCTAAATTGAATGTAAATGCTTAATTTATCATTGGAAAAAAGACGTTTGGTGTGTATAAATTATATAGTGCTTAATTGGAATCATGTTGATTAGTTGTGTTGAAAAATGCATTGTGAATGGCATGTTAAGCAATCTGGCCGAATTTGACCAGATTGGACTTCTAAGTCTATATCTTAGTTCAATAATTCCAAATGACCTGAAAATTGTGGCAAATTAAAGCTAAGATATAATTCTAAAACTTTCATGAAGACAAGCTTCCCAAATTCTGTGTGTAAATACTTTGAAAATTTGCTAGAAGTTGAATCACTAAACCTGGAACCTAGGTGCAAGGCACCCTGAATAGTCCGAATTAAAATGGTTATAACTTAACCTAGGGACCTCCAAATGATGTGATTCTTGATTTGTTAAAAAGCTAAGACATAAAGAAACAACTTTCATGAGAACAAAATAACGAATTTGTCACACCCTACCCCTCTATAAGGCATAACATGATCCTGTAGTATACCTAATGAATTACCAACTTCGTCTACTGATAACCCATTAAATACACTACAAGGGATTTTAAAACTTTTCTTACTTCTTTTTACAATGGTGAGCACTATTTACAGGTGTTAAAAAAAAATTTTTTTCTTAAGTGAAAGAGCTAACACATTTGAATTATTAGGAATTTCTGTAAAAATTTTAGCGGAGTGCCCTCTGTATTTTGAATAAAACAGTTCTTCAAAAACCTATAAAAAGCACTTCAAATATATTTCTCAATCTCAAACTCCAACATTTAATCAACACAATATATTTCTCAACTCAAATCCACAATAATTTTTCAAAGGTTGAGATAAAGAAATACAGTCCAAATTTTACAAGTCAAAATAACTCATAATTTATTTTACAACTTCAATGTACAATTTTAATTTACAACTGCTCAAAACCAAGAACAATATATACATACAGTGAACATACATTACAGTACAAAATGCAAAATGTGGTATACTCAATATACCCGATAATCTCTCACTGAATGCACTAGTAGCCTAATCTGCTACCCTGTCCATCTGTCTACCTGCGACAGCAATGAAAAGCTATCGCTGAGACAATGTCTCAGTGATGCACAACATTAACCAAATACAACTTTAAATCACAAATCATAAGTCATATAAATAGTGGATACTTAAACCATAGTTAAATTCAAGACAATGAATGTCATAAAGAATTTGAACTCCATTTCACAATATCACAATAAATCTCAATAGTCAAAACATGGTTAAATTCAAAAGACAGTGAATGTCAATAAGAATTTAAACTCCATTTTACAAATTATCAAAGTCATAATAACACAATTTAGTCAAATAATTTAAGAACACAGTGTTGCCAATTCATACACAACTTAAGCCATAACACAAATTTTTTATCAATGCCATGTTGTACACCACGACAAAGCAATCTACAACCCCACTAATTGAAATCAATGAGGGAGGTGGATAGGTAGCTAATGAGTACTCATCCGATCTACAACCTCAACTTGTAAACCAGAGACAGAAGAAAATAAACGATCTCAACCCCATAAATGGAGGAGGAATAATGTGATACTGTCATGCTAAGTGTGAACACAAAATCGATTCCAAACATTTTATTCAAATGATTCATGAGAAATCCAATAAATTTCCAAAGTCATAATTTCATTCACAAGATGGCAACACAATTCATAGTTAACTTCAAATTTACATAAATCACACTAAATCAATTTTTCAATGACAAAAGGCTCAAATAAGGTTTATTGTGCACAAACCTTTGATAACTGTCTCCTGGCCTTGACTCAGTATTTCCTTCCTTTTCCCTAAGTCTTTACTAACTGAGAAACACAAATTTGAAGTTTTTCAGTACTCATTTAAACTGTCTCTAACGATAATGCTTGATAATTAATTCACTGTCACACCCTACCCCTCTGTAAGGCATAACATGATCCCGTAGTATACCTAATGAATTACCAACTCCGTCTACTGATAACCCATTAAATACACTACAAGGGATTTTAAAAACTTTTCTTAATTCTTTTACAGTGGTGAGCACTATTTACAGGTGTTAAAGACTTTAGTGAACTGAAGTGAAACAACTAACTCATTTGGTTTATTTGGAATTTCTGTAAAAATTTTAGCAGAGTGCCATCTGTATTTTGGACAAAACAGTTCTTCAGAAAACCTGTAAAAAGCACTTCAATAATTTTCCAAATCTCAACTCCAATACATTTCTCAACACAACAATTTATCAATTCAGATTCACAGTGATTTTTCAAAGATTGAGATACAGGAAATATAATACAAATTTTTACAAGCCAAGTAACTCATAATTATTTTACAACTTCAAGGTATAATTTGAATTTACAACTGCTCAAAACCAAAACAATATGTACATACAGTGTCATACATTACAGTACAAAATGCAAAATATTGGTATACTCATTATACCCGGTAATCCCTCGCTGGATGTACTAGCAGCCTAGTCTGCTCCCCTATCCGTCTCTCTACCTGCGACAGCAATAAAAAGCTATCGTTGAGACAATGTCTCAGTGGTGCACAACATTAACCAAATACAATTTATATCACAATTCATAAGTCATGTAAATAGTGGATACTTTAAACCATAGTTAAATTCAAGACAATAAATGTCAACAAGAATTTAAACTCCATTTGTCAATACCACAATAATTTTCCATAAGTCAGATCATGTTTGAATTCAAAAGACAGCATATGTCAATGAGGGTTTAAATCCATTTCACAATCTCATAATACACATCAATAAATCACACACAGCTTAATCATGATCCATAGTTCAATTCGTCCCAAAAGCCAATGGCTAATGAGGTATTCAATTCATCCCAAAAGTCGATGACTAATGAGGAATAACATAGCTAGCTAGCAAAAATATGAGTACTCATCCAATTCGTCCTCAACAGGCACACACCTCAACACTTCAGCCAGAGAGGGAATTCAACTCGTCCCACTAGACAAGCTAATGAGGAATACAATCAATATACATGATAGCTGTGGTTTCAAACCATTTCCAATGCTTTTCAATCAATAAGTATCCATCAATGTCATTCAAACAATTTTCTGATTTCAAACCATTCACAATATTTTTCAATCAATAAGTGTCCATCAAACACATTTTCACAATTTAAAACAATGATATACAAATAGTCAATATTTATTTCAATTGAAAATAATTCAAAAGAAACAGTTGTTGTGCACAAACCTCTGATGTTGTCCCCACAGTCCGGACTCGGTGTTTCCTTCCCTTTTCTTTGAGTCCTTGTTAATCGAGAAACACAATTTGAAGTGTTTCAGTGCTAAATTAAACTGTCTCTATTGATGGTGTTTGGTAAATAATGCACTGAACTCAATTATTCACTTAATCACCTAATATACCGACCCTCGTTGCGTTTTAGGTAAATTAGGTTTTAATGTCGTTAATATGTCACATTCGATAGGGTTTTAGGTTTGGTACATTTTACCAAAGTCATTTCCTTGTTTAGTGCATTTTAATGCAAATTGCTGGATTCCGGGACTTGTTTTGACCTAGCCGGACGATCTAGTTTCCTCGGTTTTCGGGTCTCGGTCGAAACTAAAAACTTGTAGATCTAGGTCTTATGGACCGCGGTGCAAAATTTTAGGTCAATCCGAGTTAAGTAGACCAAGTTATGGTCATTACACTATTGCTGGTCAAATGGTATCAATTTAGGTCAATTTTAGGTCAATTTGGTCAACTCTGGTTCGGCCAGTTTTTGGACCCGAACTTGTGCAAGTTTTTTGACTTGCTTATGGTCATTTCTGGGCTTTGGTGTCTTCATAAGACTTGTAGGTATGGGTCTTAACTATTCTTGGTTAAAATTTCAGGTCAATTGGACCTGTTTTGAGTGAGTTATGGCCTAAACACTCACTGCTGCCCAATTGGTCATTTTTCAGGTCCTAATTGCACCTAATCCGAATTGGTCATTTTCTTAGGTCACCTTGCAAGCAGAATTTTGGTATGTTTTCTCAATGAAAGTTGGCACATTTTGTGCCTAGTTTCACCTCCAATTGGTCTCATACCAATTGAGGTTACACATTTAAACTTATTGGTCTATTTGCACACTGCCCTCTATATGCCTTTCAAACCCCAATTCAAACACACATTTATCTTGCTCTACTTTAAATCCCCCTACCTAATTCTGATTTTATACCATTCCATATTCATTTATCACTTCTTACTATGGTCAATTTGGACAGAATACAAATATTCTCAATACATCAAATACAACCCTAAACCACAAAGTCCAAATTTAGCAATATATGTACATAAATACACCTAATCATTACATATAATTTCCACTACTAATTTACATACACATTCATCAATTCTTCTATGTCAACATTCTGCCAACACTTCCATGAATATATACATTTATTTAAGTGTCCCCAAGCTGCCGAAATCTTCTTCAACACCAAGTGTCCTACAATTCATTAAATCCCATTCCAAGTGCAAAGATCACCTTATACATGTGAAGTAATTCACTAGGTCATTAAATCATCATGATCAACATCATTCTCATCAATTATATGTACAAATACTTCATCAAATACATGACTCCATGGCTGTCCAAAATGAACACAACAATAACTCTTCAAACTCAAAAATTTTCTTCACAAACCCAACACCCATAACATGTACACAAAACTTAACAAAGCTATCTTCAAAAATATGAATTTACCTTATGTTTGGAGCTTGTTAAACCTTGCTTAAACTTCTCAAATTTAGTATCAAACTCTTCCTTGTGATGAGTAGACAAAGTTTCATGAAGGAACCTAAGAGATTGGAGTTGAAAATGGAGAGTTAAGAGAGCTTGCATGAAACGTCAATGGTGGCTTCCTCTTTCTCTCAATTCGGCATGGATGAGGAAATGGAGAAGATGAGCTTTGTAGATTGTTTATTTGATGTAAACCTGCCCCTTTGTGTTTATTTTATTCCTTAGTGGTCCACTCATTTAAATTAAATCATAAAATAAGCTTAAATGTGTTATTTACACATTTTTCACCCCCACTTTTGGCTATTTGTATTAGGTACCCCTCTTTTAATTTTTCATTTCATTTTCTAAGTGTAATACTATTTATTTTTAATGGACATTTAGGTCAAAAGACAATTCGGGGTGTCAAATGACCATAATGCCCCTGTTCGGGTTACGTTCCCGATTTTTCGGTAACACCGGGTTTTGTCTGTTTTTCGATTTCTCACTTTTTTTTGTACTAATTATTTAATTTTTCTTTGATCTTTCTAATGATTATTATTCTTCTATAAGGTTCTATTTAAGTCCTAAAAATGTTTTCGGGGTTCCCATGATCCAGTAGCTAGTCAACGATCCACGCCGTGGCTTCCCAGTGCAGTCACCCATCGTTAGGTTTCCCGGCTCGTTTAACTTGATCACATTTCTTTGCTATTATTTTTCCTTTGTTTTTCTTGTATTTTCTTTTCTTGTATTTCATTATTTTATGTCTCCTCACTCATATTGAAGTGTAGTTCTAGGCATCCTAGCTGTCCGGACAACACTGGTCACTGGAGCAGTAGAACGCACTATCGAACTTAAGGGTGTTACAATTCTCTCCCCCTTAAAATAAATTTCGTCTCGAAATTTTACAGCATTAGTCTCTCGAGCAATTTGTGGGTCTGTCTCCTCATATCCTCTTCACGTTCCCAAGTAGCTTCTGGCTCGAATGATGGTTCCACAAAGACTTTAACCAGTGTATCTGTTTGTTTCTCACCGCTTCACCTCATAAGCGAGAATTTTTATGGGTTCGTCCTCGTATGAGAGGTCTGGATTTACTTCAATCTCTTCAATCCGACAAGACATGAGATGGGTCGGATCTGTACCTCCTTAACATGGACACATGGAAGACACTGTATCCTTGCTAGCTCTGGAGGTAATGCCAACCGATATGCCAAAGGACCCACTCTTTCCGAACTTCATATGGTCCGATGAAACGAGGACTCGCTTTCCCCTTTACGCCAAATCTCATAATCCTCTTCCAAGGAGAAACTTTGAGGAATACCTTATCACACAATGCTTACTCAATATCTATACTAATAATATAAACATAGGACTACTGACGTTCTGATGTATCCTTGAGTCTATCTCTAATCAATCTGATCTTTTCCTCTGTCTGCTGAATAATTTACGGCCCAATCATCTTCCTTTCACCTACCTCATCCCAACATAGGGGAGTTCTGCACTTTCTACCATACAAAGCTTCATATGGAGGCATCCCTATGCTTGATTGGTAGCTGTTGTTATAAGCAAACTCAATTAAAGGCAAGTGTGTATCCCAACTACCTTCAAATTCAATCACACAAGCCCGTAGCATATCCTCCAATATCTGAATAACCCTCTCAGACTGGCCATCTGTTTGTGGGTGGAATGCTGTGCTGAAGTTCAATCTAGTTCCTAGGGCTCTCTGAAGACTACCCCAGAATCTAGAAGTGAACCTAGGATCTCTGTCAAACACAATTGATACTGGCACTCCATACAATTTTACAATCTCATATATGTACAATCTGGCCAATCTTTCCAGGCTATAGTCCATCCGAACTGGTAAAAAATGAGCAGACTTGGTCAACCTGTCAACTATAACCCATCTTGCATCATGACTACTCTGTTCTTGGAAGTCTGTAACAAAATCCATAGTTATTCGCTCCCATTTCCACTGCATCGACAAAGGATGTAACAAACCAGCTGGAACTTGATGTTCTGCCTTTACTTGCTGACAAGTTAGGCATTTGGAAACGAATTCAGCTATATCTCTTTTCATGCCCATCCACTAGTAATGCTCTTTCAGCCCTCTGTACATTTTAGTTCCACCAAGGTGCATAGCAAATGGAGACTCATGTGCTTCCTTCATAATGATTTGTCTTAATTCCACATCACTAGGAACGCACACTCTGCCCTGATGTAGCAATAAACCATCCTCTCTCACAGAGAATTCAGGTTTCTTGCCCTGCTGGACTTCTTTCAGTAGCTTCTGATACTTTTCATCACTCTGAGCAGCCATTCGACCGATCAATCAACACTGGCTGTACATGCCAAGCAACTACTGTCTGTCCCTCATCATCAATCTCTAAACTGGCATGCTGTGCTTTCAATTCACATACCATGGACATAGGAGAAACTCTGAGATTTGCCATAGTCTTGCGACTTAAGGCGTCAGCCACCACATTTGCTTTCCCTGGCTGATAGTTTATTAAGCAATCATAATCTTTGATGAGTTCTAACCATCTCCTCTGCCTCAAATTCAATTCCTTCTGGGTACCTAAGTACTTCAAGCTCTTGTGATCTGTGAAAATGTAGCATTTCTCTCCATACAGATAGTGTCTCGGATCTTGAGCAAAACAATAGATGCTAACTCTGTGTCATGTGTTGGGTAATTCCTCTCATGCGGTTTGGTGGCGTGATGCATAAGCAATGACATTCGATCTTGCATCAAGACACAGCCTAACCCATTGTGAGAAGCATCACTATAAATCGTGTATTCTTTACGGAGTAGGTAAAGTGAGAACTGGAGCTTCACCAAACACCTCTTCAACTCATCAAAACTCACTGACATTTATCCGTCCCACCAAATTTTACATCTTTCCGGCGCTTTGTTCAGTGGAGAAGATAACATAGAAAACACCTTCACAAACCGACGGTAATATCCAGCTAGACCCAGAAAATTGCGAATTTCTGTGATGTTCCTGGGCGGCTTCCAATTAAGGATAGCTTCTACCTTGCTGGAGTCTACCTTGATCCCTTCAGCTGACACAACATGTCCCAAAAAGGAGATTTCTTTCAGCCAAAATTCACATTTCGACAATTTGGCGTATAGTTGTTTCTCCCTTAAAGTCTGCAGTACAATCCGCAGATGTCTGTCATGCTCCTTTGCACTCCTTGAATATATCAAAATGTCACCAATAAACACCACCACAAATTGATCAAGATATGGTCTGAAGATAGTGTTCATCAGATCCATGAAAGCAGCTGGAGCATTTGTTAACCTGAATGGCATTACTAGAAACTCATAGTGGCCATATCGAGTTCTGAAAGCAGTTTTTGGAATATTCTGCTCTTGCACCTTCAACTGATAATAACCAGATCGCAAATCAATTTTGGAGAATATAGCTGCACCCTTCAACTGATCAAACAGATCATCAATGCGAGGCAATGGATATCTGTTCTTTATTGTCACCTTATTCAACTGTCGGTAGTCAATGCATAAGCGGAGAGTACCATCCTTCTTCTTAACAAACAACACTGGTGCTCCCCAAGGTGACACACTAGGGCGGATGAAGCCCTTTTCAAGTAGTTCTTGCAATTGTATCTTCAACTCCTTCAACTCTGTTGGCGCCATTCTGTATGGCGTTATGGGGATTGGATCCACACTAGGCATAACATTAATTTCAAACTGCACTTCTCTTTCCGAAGGTAATCCTGGCAATTCATCAGGAAACACATCTGGAAAGTCATATACTGTAGGGATGTCCTTCAATGCTGGACTCCCCACTTGGGTGTCTACCACATGTGCCAAGTATGCTTCACACCCCTTTCTAATCATCTTTCTGGCTAGTGCAGCCGAAATGATGTTTGATGTGAATAACTGCCTCTCCCCTTGTATCACCACATCACTGTACTGAGGAAGGCCAAAAGTGACTGTCTTCAGCCTACAGTCAATCATGGCATGATGCCTAGCTAACCAATCCATGCCCAAGATGATATCATAATCTCTGAAGGGCATTTCAATGAAATCAGACAGGAAAGTGTGTCCTTGGATCACCAAAGGACAATCTCTATACATTCTATTAACCCTGACCTCCTGTCCTAACGGACTTGTTACTAGCACCTCAAAGTCCATTTTTGTACATGGAACAACAATGCAATCAATGATGCTAGCACTCACATAAGAATGGGTATAACCCGGATCAAATAACACAAACACATCCTGATTAAAATTTGAGAAGGTACCAGCCACAACATCAGATGTCTCTGCCTCTTCTCTCTGTCTCATGGCATAGACTCTGACTGGAGCACTATCTTACTCTGAGTGTTTTACTGTGCCTTGGCTGCCTGCTGGGTTACCTCTACCCCTGCCTCTACCTCTGCTAGGTGGTTGTGAGCTTTTGGTGACAGGGCTCTGAACTGATCCTTCTGCAGTAGTAGGAGGTGGTCCAACTCTGCGACTACTGGTGCAGTCCTTGGCAAAGTGTCCTGTGCCTCCACAGTTATAACAAGCTCCAATAGCCTTGTAGCAGATCCCACCATGATTTCTTCCACATGTTTCACATTGGCGGGGAGGGTAGGAACCTCTGGTACTCTGCTGACCAGATAGGGGAGGTCTCTGTCCTGAATATCTTCCCCTACCAGATTTCTTGCCACCTCTGCCATGTCCCCCATAGTTTTTCCTCTTTCTAGTATGACCACTGGAACTCTGTTCTACTGATTTTCCCTCTTTCTCTGTCTTCTCTGATCTCTTTTTCTCTGGAGCAGTCTCAAACTCAACTCTTTCCAACTCTAGGGCTTGAGAAACAAGTTCAGAGAAGTTATTGTGTTTGAAGTCGAGCACTTGTACTCTGATACTGGGTTTCAAGCCAGTTTCAAACCTCTTGCATCTTTCCCTGCTAGTAGAGAGTAGACTCACTACATAATGGCTAAGGCGGGAAAATTCTCTTTCATACTCAGCCACTGATCTGTTCCCCTGTTTCAAACTTAGGAACTCTTGCAGCTTCTGGTCTACATAAGCATCAGGGATATATTTCTGCCTGAATTCCCTGAGAAAGTCATTCCATGTTAGCACCGCAGCTCTACTGCATCGTGGGGAATGGTTATCCACCAGTCATAAGCATCCCCCTGTAGTAAGGACACTGAGTATTCAAACCTAAGCTCTTCTGTACAATGTAGCTTCTTGAACACCCTATCCATCCTCTCTAACCATTGTTCAGCTTCTAGAGGATCTACTGTCCCCTTAAACTCTGTAGCCCCATACTTCATCAATTTGTCATCTCGCTCGTAGGAGGCGTGGTTGTACCACTGGTGTCTGTATTGGGACTTGAGTAGGTACATTGCCAGCCATTTGTTGGAACATTGCAGCCATCTATCGAGCGAATCGAGCAGAAATCTGCGATGCAGGGCCGGTGTCTTGAACCACTGACATTTTGTAGGCCTGGGGCATCCCCTTGCACCTCAGCCTCAATAGATTGATCGACTGAACGATCACCCTCTTCCATATTCAATGCGAGGATTTAAGATCTCCTGAACAAATAACACAAGGAGATTTCCTCCTATTAGTGCATATTTATAATGTATCAATTCAGATTCACAGTGATTTTTCAAAGATTGAGATACAGGAAATATAATACAAATTTTTACAAGCCAAGTAACTCATAATTATTTTACAACTTCAAGGTACAATTTGAATTTACAACTGCTCAAAACCAAAACAATATGTACATACAGTGTCATACATTACAGTACAAAATGCAAAATATTGGTATACTCATTATACCCGGTAATCCCTCGCTGGATGTACTAGCAGCCTAGTCTGCTGCCCTATCCGTCTCTCTACCTGCGACAGCAATAAAAAGCTATCGCTAAGACAATGTCTCAGTGGTGCACAACATTAACCAAATACAATTTATATCACAATTCATAAGTCATGTAAATAGTGGATACTTTAAACCATTGTTAAATTCAAGACAATAAATGTCAACAAGAATTTAAACTCCATTTGTCAATATCACAATAATTTTCCATAAGTCAGATCATGTTTGAATTCAAAAGACAGCATATGTCAATGAGGGTTTAAATCCATTTCACAATCTCATAATACACATCAATAAATCACACACAGCTTAATCATGATCCATAGTTCAATTCGTCCCAAAAGCCAATGGCTAATGAGGTATTCAATTCGTCCCAAAAGTCGATGACTAATGAGGAATAACATAGCTAGCTAGCAAAAATATGAGTACTCATCCAATTCGTCCTCAACAGGCACACACCTCAACACTTCAGCCAGAGAGGGAATTCAACTCGTCCCACTAGACAAGCTAATGAGGAATACAATCAATATACATGATAGCTGTGGTTTCAAACCATTTCCAATGCTTTTCAATCAATAAGTATCCATCAATGTCATTCAAACAATTTTTTACAGTTTCAAACCATTCACAATATTTTTCAATCAATAAGTGTCCATCAAACACATTTTCACAATTTAAAACAATGATATACAAATAGTCAATATTTATTTCAATTGAAAATAATTCAAAAGAAACAGTTGTTGTGCACAAACCTCGATGATCGCCCCCGGTCCGACTCGTGTTTCCTTCCCTTTTGCTGAGTCCTTGTTAACTGAGAAACACAATTTGAAGTGTTTCAGTGCTAAATTAAACTGTCTCTATTGATGGTGTTTGGTAAATAATGCACTGAACTCAATTATTCACTTAATCACCTAATATACCGACCCTCGTTGCATTTTAGGTAAATTAGGTTTTAATGTCGTTAATATGTCACATTCGATAGGGTTTTAGGTTTGGTACGTTTTACCAAAGTCATTTCCTTGTCTAGTGCATTTTAATGCAAATTGCTGGATTCCGGGACACTGGTTTGACCTAGCCGGACGATCTAGTTCCCTCGGTTTTTTGGTCTCGGTCGAAACTACAAACTTGTAGATCTAGGTCTTATGGACCGCGGTGCAAAATTTTAGGTCAATCCGAGTTAAGTAGACCAAGTTATGGTCATTACACTATTGTTCGTCAAATGGTATCAATTTAGGTCAATTTTAGGTCAATTTGGTCAACTCTGGTTCGGCCAGTTTTTGGACCCGAACTTGTGCAAGTTTTTTGACTTGCTTATGGTCATTTCTGGGCTTTGGTGTCTTCATAAGACTTGTAGGTATGGGTCTTAACTATTCTTGGTTAAAATTTCAGGTCAATTGGACCTGTTTTGAGTGAGTTATGGCCTAAACACTCACTGCTGCCCAATTGGTCATTTTTCAGGTCCTAATTGCACCTAATCCGAATTGGTCATTTTCTTAGGTCACCTTGCAAGCAGAATTTTGGTATGTTTTCTCAATGAAAGTTGGCACATTTTGTGCCTAGTTTCACCTCCAATTGGTCTCATACCAATTGAGGTTACACATTTAAACTTATTGGTCTATTTGCACACTGCCCTCTATATGCCTTTCAAACCCCAATTCAAACACACATTTATCTTGCTCTACTTTAAATCCCCCTACCTAATTCTGATTTTATACCATTCCATATTCATTTATCACTTCTTACTATGGTCAATTTGGACAGAATACAAATATTCTCAATACATCAAATACAACCCTAAACCACAAAGTCCAAATTTAGCAATATATGTACATAAATACACCTAATAATTACATATAATTTCCACTACTAATTTACATACACATTCATCAATTCTTCTATGTCAACATTCTGCCAACACTTCCATGAATATATACATTTATTTAAGTGTCCCCAAGCTGCCGAAATCTTCTTCAACACCAAGTGTCCTACAATTCATTAAATCCCATTCCAAGTGCAAAGATCACCTTATACATGTGAAGTAATTCACTAGGTCATTAAATCATCATGATCAACATCATTCTCATCAATTATATGTACAAATACTTCATCAAATACATAACTCCATGGCTGTCCAAAATGAACACAACAATAACTCTTCAAACTCAAAAATTTTCTTCACAAACCCAACACCCATAACATGTACACAAAACTTAACAAAGCTATCTTCAAAAATATGAATTTACCTTATGTTTGGAGCTTGTTAAACCTTGCTTAAACTTCTCAAATTTAGTATCAAACTCTTCCTTGTGATGAGTAGACAAAGTTTCATGAAGGAACCTAAGAGATTGGAGTTGAAAATGGAGAGTTAAGAGAGCTTGCATGAAACGTCAATGGTGGCTTCCTCTTCCTCTCAATTCGGCATGGATGAGGAAATGGAGAAGATGAGCTTTGCAGATTGTTTATTTGATGTACACCTGTCCCTTTGTGTTTATTTTATTCCTTAGTGGTCCACTCATTTAAATTAAATCAAAAAATAAGCTTAAATGTGTTATTTACACATTTTTCACCCCCACTTTTGGCTATTTGTATTAGGTACCCCTCTTTTAATTTTTCATTTCATTTTCTAAGTGCAATATTATTTATTTTTAATGGACATTTAGGTCAAAAGACAATTCGGGGTGTCAAATGACCATAATGCCCTTGTTCGGGTTACGTTCCCGATTTTTCGGTAACACCGGGTTTTGTCTGTTTTTTGATTTCTCACTTTTCTTTGTACTAATTATTTAATTTTTTTTTGATCTTTCTAATGATATTTATTCTTTAATAAGGTTCTATTTAAGTCCTAAAAATGTTTTCCAGGGTTCCCCGCAGTCCATGGCTAGTCAACGGTCCACGCCGTGGCTTCCCAGTGCGGTCACCCATCGTTAGGTTTCCCGGCTCGTTTAACTTGATCACATTTCTTTGCTATTATTTTTCCTTTGTTTTTATTGTATTTTCTTTTCTTGTATTTCATTATTTTATGTCTCCTCACTCATATTGAAGTGTAGTTCTAGGCATCCTAGCTGTCCGGACAACAATGGTCACTGGAGCAGCAGAACGCACTATCGAACTTAGGGGTGTTACATTCACTGAATTCTATTATTTGCTTAGTCAACCTAATATGTCGACCCTCAATGCATTCTAGGTAAGTTAGGTTTTAGTGTTACTAATATGTCACATTTGTAACCTTTTAAGGTTGGTACATGTTACCCAATTCATTTCCATGTATATTGCATTTTATTGCAATTTGCTAGATTTCGGGATACTAGTTTGACCTAGCCAGACGATCTAGTTCCCTCGGTTTTTGGGTTTTGGTCAAAACTGCAAACTTGTAGATCTATGTCTTATTGCGCGCGGGGAAAAATTTCAGGTCATTCTGAGTTATGTAGACTAAGTTATGGTCATTTACTATTACTGGTCAAAATGCATCAAAATTGGTCACTTTAGGTCATTTAAGGTTCGGCCAGTTTTTTGACCCGAACTTGTACAAGCTTTTTGGCTTGGCTATGGTCATTTCTGGGCTTTGGTGTCTTCATAAGACTTGTAGATATAGGTCTTAACTATTCATGGTCAAAAGTTCAGGTCAATTGGACCTGTTTTGAGTGAGTTATGGCCAAAACACTAACTGCTGCCCAAATGGTCAATTTTCAGGCCTTAATTGCACTAATCCGGATTTGGTCACTTTTCAAGTTACCTTACAAGCAGAATTTTGGTAAGCTTCCTTCATGAAAGTTGGCACATTTTGTGCCTAGTTTCATCTCCAATTGGTCTCATACCAATTGGAGCCACACAATTAAGGTTCTAGGCCCATAACATAAACTGCCCTGTTGCATTTTATTCATTACTCATCAAAGGACATTTTTAACACTTACCAAACTACACATTCATGCCAATTCTGGTTTGTACCATAACCTAAACACATTTCACAACATATTGTTGGTCATTTTGGCAGCTTACAATCACACTCAATATGCACCATTTAGTACAGAATTTTTTCAAGCTCAAATTACAACAATTCAATCATCTAACCTAGCTCATTTACATGTCCAACCTCACACCATTATACATATACCCAACCTGCCATAACAACTATCACAATTCAACATTAATATTCCATAAACCAAACATGAAATAACATTTTTATGGTTCACCAAACCAAGCTGCCGATTCATACATCACACTCCATTAATTTCCAAGCTTCCAAATTCAAGTACACATTTACATATACTTAATATACATCACCCAAATAAATTCCTACACACATAAATATTTAATCAACCCTTTAATCTACCATTTACAAGCAAGAATAAACTGTCCTCAAGGAGTTTCTATGGCTGCCAAAAATACACCTCTCCCTTTAAACATCAAACCTCAAAAATCTCTCCATAATTCAAGTACCCATAACATTCTTACAAGCTTTAATGAAGCAAAAATGGAAAACAAGCACTTATCTATCTTTGAAGCTTATTAAATCTTCTTCAAATCTCTACCTTTTTGCTCTCAAATGGCTGCCCAAGTTGTATAGACCACCTTTGATGAAGACTCTTGCAAGAAATTGTTGCTTGATCATGGGAGCATGGAGCATGCAAATGGGGCAGCCATGGATGAACTTTGGGAGAGATTTTGATTCGGCCAAATGAAGTTTAATTGAAGAAGAAGATGAATGCAGAGAGATAGTGGAAGGAATCTGGTTTTTAATACTTAATATAATGCTTAGTGGTCCACTAACACAATTAAAACATTAAGTTAATGTTAAACTTTTAATTATTCAACATTATACCCCATAATTTTTCTTATTTATACAACACATAAAATTTCATTTTTTCATGGCATTTTCAAACATTAATATCATTTATTTTTAATGGACACTTAGGTCAAAAGACAACTCGGGGTGTCAAATGACCACAATGCCCATGTTCGGGTTGCATTCCCGATTTTTCGGTAACACCAATTTTTGTCATTTTCTCGATTTCTCACTTTTCTTTGTACTAATTAATTAATTTTTCTTTGATATTTCTAATGGTATTTATACTTCAATAATTCTTTAATTATGTCTTAAAAATATTTTCTAGGGTTTCCCGCGGTCTAGGGCTAGTCAATGGTCCACGCCGTGACTTCTCGGTGCGGTCACCCATCACTAGGGTTCTCGGCTCGCTTAACTTGGTTATATTTCTTTGCTATTATTTTTCCTTTATTTTTCTTGTATTTTCTTTTCTTGTATTTCATTCTTTTATGTCTCCTCATTCATATCGAAGTGTAGTTCTAGGCATTCTAGCTGTCCGGACAACACTGGTCACTGGAATAGTAGAACGCACTACCGAACATAGAGGTGTTACAGAATTCTGATTGTAACTTATTCAAATCTAGACTCCAAAAACTACCCAGACGCTGTCTTGCTATTAATAAAGAATGCACCTAAACATGTTCTATTTACTTAGACACAACTCATTGTATATAATTCCAAATGAGGTAAATTTTACCTTTTTGGAAAGCTATGGCATAGAGGAATAATTTTCATGGAGAACACTTGACTTGAAACTGAGTAGAACATGCCTGACTTAGGGCTGGAATCTGACAATGCAAAACTTAAACCTTGAAAAATGACCAAATGAATAACACACACTAAATTAAGCATAACTTACTTTACAAAACTCCAAATTGAGTATTCTTGAACTTGTGTAATCCTGATACACAGAGAAACAATTCATATGAAGACCATTATGCTAAATTATGACTACAACCTATCCAAATTTGCTTGACAAAGTGAGTTCAGAAATCTGCATGGATTTTGGAAGTGACCTAAAACCTAAGGTTTGGTCATTAGAATAGTTTTGGAAAAATGGCCATAACTCAAGATACACAAAGGCAAATTGAATGATTCCAAAGCTAAAATAAATTTTTGATAGAAATAGGTATTCCATGCATCGAATGTGATATCTCCTTACTCGGTTTCACTGTAGACTAGGTAAAGTGGTGCTACATCATGAAATTGATACACTACATTACCATTGAACTTGTCACATATAAATATTCATGTCCAAGCACATTAAACATTTGTATAATTACATGTCATAAGAGAAGTTCCATAAATCTTACTTTCACTTCTTTAAAACATAACGAGGCAATAGCCTTTGGAACTCATATCCTGTATGTGTTGGATTGTATTTTCAACTTTTGTCCCAAAAAGGTGAAGACAAAGAAAGGGGGTGAGTTTTAGGGCTCAATGAGTAAAAGCCCACTTGAGGGAAAGAAAACGTTCAATAAAACATTTAAATGTAAAGATATGTAATGCAGCAGCCATATATGATTCATAGCAAAAACAAATCACATCAAGGTAATTCATGTCACCAGTGGTTCCCCCAGCCATACCATTATTATAACTTAAATCCAATGTGCCCCACCCATTAAAGGAGATCCTTAGGATTTTCTCTTAATATTCACATAAAGGATACTAGGGACCCATAATTCATATCTTACTTAGAGGCTATTTCTGGAACCATGGTATCTGAATGTTGGAGACACAAAATTGCCTTACCTAACATCCCCTTTCTTTCTTTCATAAGTGAGCTCATAATGCATGCATGTCATAACCTTTACTTCACTTTCCTTTGTGAATGGGAACCATTGGGTCTTCCATGAATCACCAACACAACACAAGTAATTATGTAGCATCTTCATGAGCATGAATTTTACATTTATATATATAATAATCCTAAGGATGCATTCATATATAATACTATGTGTCATGATGCATGTGCACATATGTACGCATTTAGAAAATATATATTTAAAAGAATTTTTTGGAAGGTCTTACTCACCTGGAATTGCTAGACTCTTCTATTTTACCTACTGCTAGATAGCCATTAAATCCCTTGTTTCTAAGTCTTCCACCTTTTATCTTCATGTCTATCAAGGAAGGGATTTAAAGGTTCTTATTTTAGAACATAAATACAACTAATTATATTTTAGATTCTCAATTTGGCATCTTCAACGGCTGAAATTGGCCATGCATTATTTACGTGACTATTCACATGAATACAAATGAATCAATTGCTGAAGCTGAGATTTTTTAGAATTTTTCCACAGTGTAAAAGTTAGGGTTTAAACTCTCAAATCCCAATAATCAGGCCTATGGTTCTCATTCTAGGTTCTTTATATCATTTTAAAATTAAATCTACTCATTTTAACTCAAATATTTATATTAAACCCTAAAATAAATTTAACCCATTTCTAAACCAACTCATGCATATAATACTAACCCCAAACATTTTAAATATACTAAGAAGAAAGAGAAGGAGATTACCCCCCTTTTGCAAAGGTTTCCATTGGGAGGATTTTCTCCCATTTCTTCTTCAACCCATTTGGAATAGGAGAGGAAATGGTACTCTTTACCCTTTAAAAAGGTTTAGGGTGATTCTCCTTCATGTAAAGACTAGGGTGGTGGGTTTTAGGGCTAGAGGATTAAGGAAACAGTGGGAGAGGAGAGAAAAAGAAAGAGAGGTGGAGAAAGTGAAGGAGAGAGCTAAGAAAGCTCCCAACTCTTCAGTTTATATATTCTATCCAAACCAACTTTAGTGGCCAAATCTTAACTTTGGTAGCCGAACTTGCCTAGCAAGTCTTATTACATTTAAACCCCTCTTTCCTTATCCTCTCTCCTCTTAATTAAAATTAACACTTAAAACCAATAAATAATTAGGTTCGAGTTCAACTTTATTCATGTTGTAAACAAGAACATAAATTAGAGTATGAAAGAAACCTTTTGTTGACATGTTTCTTTCAGTTATGGAAAACTCAGAGTGATGCAATAGAACTGAGAGAAGAGTTGACAGAGTGAAGGAGATAGAGGTAAGAAAGGCAAGAGATGTCTGAGAGATCAATTTTTTTTAACCTTTTAATTTTATTTAAAATGAAATTTAGTTTTAAATTAAAAATATTTTTAAATGATTATCTAATACCACATTAACAATATTTAACGTTGTTAGAGAAAAAAAATTGCTCTTTATTAATGACAAGAAATCATAGGGTATATGTTTGTTGCAAATTAAATCACAAGTCTACAGTAAATGGCTTATTTTGGCCCTTAAAATATGGGTCAATAGTCATATAAACCCTTTAAAGTGTTTTAGGATCCAAACGAGCCCTTCAATTTTTTTTTTTTTTAAAAAAGAAAGATCAAATAAATCCTTCAAATTTTAAACGTTTATCAAATAAACTCTTTTACTATTTTCGGTACAAACTTTTAAAAATAGATAAAAAAAAATATTAAACTATAATTTACTTCTAATATAAATCCAGTTATGGTCGTGCACGAAAATCTCTAGTGCACATGTTCTCATTAGCAATCTTGCGTATCTGATTTGTAACATTCCAGTAAGTATCTATTATAGCTTAAAGTAAATTAATAAGTTGTTTTTTACTAAATGATTTAAGAAGATTCTCTATGGATTCATCATCTTCATCATAATTTCTGCAGAAAAGTATCTTGAACAATTCGGCAAACAATAGCTTATTAATATGCTTCAAAATGTAGCAGATATCCACCAGAATGTTGCAAATAAAATACATAGAATTACTAATGAGGATCCCATGCACTAGAAGGTCTTCATGCTTGGATTTGTATTGTAGGCAAATGATACTTTAGTCTTTTTATCTATTTTTAAAAGTTAAAAGGCTTATTTATTACCAATGGCTTATTTGATCTATTTAAAAATTTTAAAAGACTTATTTGATCTTATTGTTAAAGAGCTTAATTGAATATTAAAACACTTTAAAAACTTATGTGACTATTTGGCATAACTCAAATAATTTAAATAAGCCTATTGCCCAAGTCTACATATAAATTACATAATAAGGTTTTATAATTTCTCCAAAAATTTACTACAATGCAACTTTTTTAAAAATGGACATAATGAGAAACAAGGTAAATTATGAGGGATTTTATTTTATTTTATTTTATTTTAATATTTCATGCCATATGAATCATCCACGGCCGAACTTTAAAATTTAAGTTTTTTTTTTTCTACTTCAAGTTTAAAAATATAATTATTAACAGAAACAAATCTTTTCAAAATTTTCATAATATATAATTTTATTTTAATTGTGTAAAAATTAAGAACGTTAATGTGTATAATGGTTAATCACTGTCAGCTTTAATTCTTTATTATAAAATAATTTTTGAAAAAAAAATACTTTGGTCTTTAGCGTGTTAAATTATACCACTTCAATATTTTAAATTATAAAATTTAATCACATTTTAAGCCCTAAACTATTAAATTATAGAACATTTTAACTCCTCAAATCTTAATTCCTTTTTTTTTAAATTAGCAGTTTATTAATAAGAATAATAAAATGAGTAAGGCATAATATTCTCATAAGAGATAAAAAAATACAAACATGGATAATTAAAATATTCTATTCAAAGATGATATGAATAGAGTAAAATAGTATTTCGTATAGTAACTAGTCCCTTTTTGATTTTGGATGACCAAAGAAAACTTATGACACCCTCACATTAGGTAGTTCCATACATTCTATTATTTCGGTGACTAATATCTGTTCGGACGATTAGAATGTCTGGAACTACACTTAAATTAGAGTGAGGCCTCATAAATTAACTTAATAAAGATCAAGTAAGGGTGAGAAAAAATAAAAAAAAAATAGAGTATAAATTAGTTAAATGAGCTTAAGTTCCCGGCGATGGGTGACTTATCCAGGAAATGACGGTGAGTTCAGTTGCTACTCCAAATTCATGTGGAACCCTATAAGACTCTTAACTAAGGTCTAATTGGAGTATTATTAAGAATTAAAAAGGCAAGAAAATGAAAGAAAATGTGCACAAATAAGTAAATCAAAACCTAAGGTGAAAAACAAATGCTAATGACTTATCGAGTATTATGAAAAAGATGAACTGAAACCCAGTAAGAGAAAAATTTGGTCAATTAAATTTAAGAGTCTAACATTGACCAAAAATGAGACAAATTGAGTTAATAAAGTTAGATTAGTTTAATTAATTGTGATTAGAAAAATTGAACATAATTAAAAAAAAGTCAAATTCAAATGATGAAGAAAGACTACTTATTTTCAAGTTTACCATTCTAAATAATTACAACTTTCCCATTATAAATTAAAATAAGTTAAATATCATTTTTATCATCATTTTCCTCATTCTTCTTCTTCTTGGCTGAAAATCACTCTTCCTTCTCTTCCTCCATTTTTGATTTCCCAAGCTTTGGTTCACCTTGAATTCTTAACATCCTTCACTCTTAAAAGCCTAAACTAGCTTCAATTTGGTGAGAGCTCTTCATCTAAACAAGAAATTTCAAGGATTAGGAAGCTTTCAAGAAACCAAAGAAGGACCCCAAGGTTGAGTGGTGTGACGCCCCTTACCCGATCTACAATGTAGCTGAACAACGCGTGCCACATTTGGTGCTGGAGTACCCTATCTTGTCTTGTCGTGTACATTATTAATTTATATTCCATTTATTCATTTTATCCCATGTATTGAAAATTTTTTTTTTCATCACAATTTATTTTTGTGAAGACCCGGACAGAGTCTCCTATGTTTTATTAGTATTTGGATGGTTTCACTATTCACCTATTAAAATAGTTTCATATCTATCTCATTTTTTCATGTATCATATCATATCATCATTTGCTCATATAAATTTCTCATATTCATTTCAAGTAAATACATTTCATTTCATTCATATAAAATCATGTACAATATTTATAAACCATTATACAATCTCAAAATTTAATAGTTTATAAACCATTATACAATATTTATAAACCATTATACAATCATGTCCCATTTATGTACAATGAGCAAAATACAAAATCTAGGTATACATGCACCCTATCAAAAATATACTGCTGAGGTGACTTCTACACTATGGTAGATTTGATAAGATCCCTATCTAGGCACTACTACTGCTGCTACTGGTCTCCAATACCTATGCGTGGTAAACCAACGCACTAAGCGATTTGCTTAGTGATGCATAAATTTAAGTATAAATAAACTAACTAATTAAAGATAATTATTCCATGTATAATTTCATAAAAATGTGGATTTCATGAATTTTGAGTTATTTACTGTAACACCCCTATTTGTATAGCCTGGTATATTTCACTGTTCCGGTGACCGGTGTCGGTCCGGACAATTAAGGGGATTAGAACCACATCTAAGACAACTAAATAAGCTATAAACATAAATAATTAGTAAATGCCAATTAGTTAAGTATAAACACGAAAAATAGAACATAAGAAGTTAAACGAGCCGAGAGTCACAGCGATGGGTGTCCTTCTCAGGAAGGACTGTGTGTAACACCCCTCACCCGTCTACAGTGTAGCCGAGCAAGGCGTGCTACACGGCGTGCCAGAGCACTTAGTCTATGATTATCACATTTTCTAAACTTTGAATTTGATTTTAAGAAGTCTTTATGTGCTATTCATAGCATACTGGTTCTATTTTCACACTTTAATAAAATCAGTGTTTTAAAAATGGTAATAAAAATTTGGCAAGGTGCCATCTGTATTCGGACAAACTGTCCTTCCAAACCTGTTGAAAACACCTTAATATGATAATATCAAAATCTCAAATATTTCACAGTCTCTATTTCTCAGTAAAGTCAATAGACTTTTACAGTCATTAAACAGTTCCATAATACAGTCCATAATAATTCAAATATATCCAGAAAATTTCCATGTTATTTAATATGTACAAGATATTACAAACTTTAAAGCTTTCATAATATTGCAAAATACAAGGCCGAATTTCAAAGATACAACAAAAGTACAAAATACAAGATATCCTAAGTCCTACCATGTATGTAATGCAGTTCAGATGACTCTGGACTCTTGTGCAGATCTGATGTCTCACCCGGTGTAGGTCTGCTGGGCTCCCCAGCTGTGTCTCCAATACCTACGCGTTACAAAAGCAACGCGTTAAGCAATTTTGCTTAGTGGTGCCAAATATAATGAAATATACACTAAAATAAAGTAAATAAAGTGTTTACGAATTTTTAGTGGTGCTATATGTCAGTAGACTGGATTTAGGTACTTGAATTTAATAGTACTTGAATTCTTGCCCGTGTAGCCTATATACTGACCAGATTGGATAAACAGATATACTGGCACTGGGTACCTAGTACCTCGGGCCGTCACAACATCGGTCACAAAGTGTCGCTCGGTGTGCAAATAGCGTGGCTAAAAAGCCATAAAGTCAATCTAGCGATAAGCCATGAATAAATACATAATATGTATAGCCGTAGACTATTAAAGTCACAGTGTTGCATAAGAAGCCATAAAAACACAGTATGGCATGAAGCCATTTACAGAACAGCTGTCAGAATCCTATTGGCATGCCAACCTATCCATATTAGTCAACAAGGCAAACTAGAGCACATTATAAATTAATTGTTTAATTCTTCAATCTTTGGAGTTTACTAACTATTATATAATTCACAAGTCAATGCATATGTTGACCTTTTTAGGTAATATGGATAAGTTGTTTCTAGCATCAATATGTCACAATTTATATCTCAATATGCTGCTAATATAGTGCAATTTACCATTTTTACAAGTTGGCATTCATTGCCAAAATGCTTCAAGCATCATTGTATGTAAGATGTCAAATTCTTAATTTTTGTGTGCTAGATTGGTCTAGCTTAAAGTCCTATTTCTCTTGGTTTTTAGCTTCTGGTCAAAGAAGCAAAATTGTAGCTCTATGTCTTATTGCACACGGGGCAAAATTTTAGGTCATTCTGAGTTCTATAGACCAAGATATGGTCAATTTACTAAAGCTGGACAGATTGCACCTTTAGTGCGAAATTTGGTCAATTTTTAGGTCACTTTTGGTTCGGCAGTTTTTATACCCGAACTTGTGCAAGCCATTTGACTTGGTTCTGGCCATTTTTGGGCTTTGGTGTCTTCATAAGAATTGTAGATCTATGTCTAAACTAACCATGGTAAAAATTTCAGGTCAATTGGACTGTTTTGAGTGAGTTGTGGTCATCTCAAGGACTACTATTCATATGGTCAAAAATCTGGGTTGCAAGGTTGCTAATCCGGATTTGGTCATTTTTAAGGTCAGTTTCTAGGCAGAATTTTGGCAACATTTCTACATGAAAGTTGGCCTATTTGGTGTTTAGTTTCACCTCTCATTGGCCTCATACCAATTGGGTTCATAGTTTGGCACTTATGGCCTAATTTAGGTACTGCCTTCAATACACAACCTGCACAAAGCATATACACTTCCAATTTGATATTCCTTCTCCTCCTCATTACTTCAATATTCAATCAATAACACTTCCATATATATATATTGTACACAATTCCAGCAACAATTTTGGGCAGAATATTCAAGTGCTTAATGCACACAATTCACCATTAAGTTCAACATTTACTTCCACCAAAATTCAACATATCTCAATTTCAATATTACACATACACTTCAACATAATCATACTTCAATATCACTTACACTTGCTGCCCACAATTTAACATTAGCATATTTCATTAATAACTACATGTTCATACACAAATTCATGGTTTAATAGGCTGCCAAACATGGCAGTTTGCCCAAAGCATTGAGGTTCCATTACACACCCTTAATTCAAGCACTACATGCACTTACTTAGATTTTAACTTACTACTTCCTCCATTTAAGTTATTCAACCTTAGTTTCCATCCATTATAGATAAGAAAATTCAACTACAACATATATTCATGGCTGCCAAAAATGGACCATTTCATTTCTCAAGATTTTCTTCATTTCTCTTAACCAAAATACTCACCTCAACCTAAACACAAGGTTTACTAAAGCAAGGGAGAGGTTTTGGACACTTATCACTTTTGAAGCTTATCAAAACTTCACCAAATCTTATTTTTCTTGTTTCCAATATCTTCCCCAAGGTAAGTAGGCAAGCTTTAATGAAGGAATCAAGAGGAAAGGATGGCTTGATCAATGGTGCATGTTGATGGAGGGAGTTTGGCCATGGTGGACTTCCATGGAGGTTTTGGGAGGATCACTTCGGCTGGTCATTTGGGAGGAAGAAGACGGACTGAATTTCTATCCAAAATGAGTTAATTAAGTGTCCCAAGACTTGAGTTAGTGGAGTACTCACTTTAACTTAATGTTTAATTATTCCAATTTTCCTAAATTGCACATTTATCTCATTTCCTTCATTATTTACATAATGTACCACCATTTAATTTTTTTCATGACATTTATAAAGTGTAATATCATTTATTTTTAATGGACATTGAGGTCAAAAGGCAACTCTAGGTGTCAAATGACCAAAATACCCCACTTCGGGTTATATTCCCGATTTTTCGGTAACACCAATTTTTTTCTATTTCTCGATTTTTCGTTTTTCTTTATACTAATTTTTTTTTTGATATTTCTAGTGTCAATTACATTTCAATAAACCTTTATTTATGCCTCAAAATTAAATTCCAAGGGTTCCCCGCAATCCTAGGGTTGGCAACGGCCTTCCCAGTGCGGTCACCCATCGCTGTGGTGCCGACTCATTTAACTTAGCTTCATTTTCTCTCTTTCATTTTTCTTTGATTTTTCTTGTATTTTCTTTTTATTTATTTCATCATTATATGTCTGTTCACTATCACCGAAGTGTAGTTCCAGACATCCTAACCTGCCTGGACTATTATTTGGCCACTGGAGCAATAGAACGTACAGAATACGTACAGTGGGGATTTTACAACTCTTCCCCTCTAAATAAAAATTTCGTCCTCGAAATTTACCTGATGTGAAGAGCTGAGGGAACTATTGCCTCATTGTCTCCTCGCTCTCCCATGTTGCCTCTTCCGTGTTGTGGTGTCTCCATAGGATTTTCACTAGTGGAATTGTCTTATTTCTGAGCTCTTTTACCTCTCGTGCCAAGATTTTAATTGGTTCTTCTTTATATGTTAGGTCAAGTTGTACCACAATTTCTTCTGCTGAAATGACATGTGAAGGATCTGATCTGTATCTTCTGAACATTGAGACATGGAACACATTATGTATCTTGTCCAGCTCAGGTGGTAAGGCTAATCGGTAGGCTACTGGTCCCACATGTTCAATAACTTCATATGGGCCAATGAACCTAGGGCTTAATTTTCCCTTTTTCCCGAATCTCAACACTTTCTTCCACGGTGATACTTTGAGAAATACCTTCTCGCCAACATCATACTCAATGTCTTTTCTCCTCAAGTCAGCATAAGATTTCTGTCGGTCTGAGACAACTTTCAAATTGGCCTTTGTCAGTTTCACCTTTTCCTCTGTCTGTTTTATCAGGTCTAGCCCCACTAGCTTATCTTCACCCAATTCAGTCCAACATACAGGTGTTCTGCATTTTCTCCCATACAGTGCTTCATAGGGTGCCATTTGTATGCTAGCTTGATAGCTATTATTATATGCAAATTCTGCCAGTGAAAGGTATCTGTCCCAACTTCCCTCAAACTCAATAACACAACTTCTCAGCATATCCTCGAGGACCTATCACACATATTCAGTTATTACTATCATTATTATCAGTTTATTGTTTGCAATAACTCAATAAGTGTGACACCCCTTACCCGACTACAGTGTAGCCGAGCAAGTTATGCCACTCAGTGTGCCGGAGCACTCTATTTTATCTGATTTCATTACAGTCCTTGATTTATTTATTCAAAAACTTTATTGAAGATTTAGGCTATTTTTACTTTTATCAAAATCTAACTAAGTTGGAAATTTCAAAAATTTTAACGATAATCCGACAAAGTGTCATTTGTAATTTGACTATGATTCTTCTGAACCTGCCAAAGACAATTTCAATATATACTCAATTTCTCAAACTTAATAGTCTCAAAAATTTTCAAACATAATGTATCTCAATACAGTATCCAGATTTCTCAGAAATCTCATTAGATTTTCAATATCTCAATATTCACAAGTATAATCTCATTATAACTCAAATTCAATTCACATACTAAAATACTTACTTTGAATAGCTTCCATAATTCATAGGTTAATTACATGAGTTTATTTTGTACAAGATATACAAATAATTTACAATGTGCTAGGAATGAACAATATACATAACATGTATAAAATGAGCCCTATCTACATGCATTGCTGAGGAGGTGACAATCTTGAACTCTTCTGACACTTCTGCAGATCTGGGCTCCAAAAATCTCGATCGACCATCTTGGTTTTACTTGAGCACTGGCGAGGAAGCAATTCCATCGCGCTAAGCATTTCTCGCTTAGTGGTGCAATAATATAACCGTAAATAATATATACAAGTAAAGAAAGAAATAAATGATAATTCGATACTCAAGAATCAATTTAATTTGGTATGGTATTTCTAGTATCAACGATCTTATATACTAGTTTGTTCCTCTTTGAAGTGCTTAGTTTATAACCTTTCGAATATCTTGGCGGTATATAATTTATTCTATCCGTATTGTATTTCAAGTGCACGATTCTCGCAATTTATATTTTTGTTATGTTTCTTTTGCTAATCTCTTTGCTTATTCATTCAATACTTAATTTAATTGTACCGGATTTTCATTATACTTAACTTAACTTAGCTGCTGAATTGAATAATACTTTAATTGATCGCCCAAGTAACCTATACTAGACGATCGATGGATAACGGGTCATTGGCACTGGACACCACGGTGCCTCGGGCCGTCATACCATGGGACGCAGAACGTCAACCATGTATGCAGTCAGTATGGCTAAAAAGCCATGATATCACATAATCGGGCATAAAAGCCATCCATACGGGCATAAAAGCCATGAATACGGGCATAAAGCCATGAATACAGGCATAAAGCCTTTCGCAGTACTGCTAAAACAATACCCTATTGGCATGCCAAACTATCCAAACCAATCTTGTTAGGTATACTAGGGCATTTAATATTTTAAAATATTAATATATTGTGCTTTATGACTTCATTATTTTATGATAAATTTCAATCATAATTCATACATTCATTTGATCATTTATATGATCACAATTCACATCAATTATCCTTTTATACTATTGTACTCAAAATACTTCTCCTCTTTACAATAATGAGAACTAATGTCTCATTCATACATTAATACGGTTTATTTGTCCATTCATTATGTTATTCATATTGATCACATCAATTAGGTGACTTATCTTTCATGTTTCAAGTAATCCATGAATATTTCATGGATTTCAAATTTATGGCCTAAATTTCTTTTTAACAATTTTGACTAGGATGCATTGTCCATATTTGTCATACAATTCTAAGCATTTAAGCTTAGAATTGGTTCTAGGTCTTCATCTTAATTTACTAATCATTTTGATTACTATTCACCTTACTAGTCAACCAAAATGTTGACCTTTTTATACTTAATGGATATATTAATTCTTATTACACCAAGATCCCACATTTTGAGTTTTACATTTGCTAGTATTAATTGCCAATTGCAATTTAAAGTCCCCTAGATGCATTTCTAATTTCAAATTTTGAATTTCAAGTTTTGGTGTCACTATTCATTTCATTAGTCAACTAAAATGTTGACTTTTGCATAAACAATAGGTACATTGGTTTTAATACTCCCAACATACCACATTTTGTATTCAAAACTTGTTGGTTTTGGTCACTTTCTCAAAGCTTAGGTCATTTTGGCAAAATTGCTAATTTTTGGTTTTGGTGACACTATTCACCTCATTGGTCAACAAAAATGTTGACTTTTGCATAGAAAATATGTACATTGACTTTGGCACTTCAAACATACCACATTTTTCATTTAAAACTTGTTGGCATTAAGCATTAATACCATTTCTAAGCTTAAACCAAGAGAAGCAAAATTTTCAATTTTGCTAACTCAACTTTACTATTCCATTGGGCACTATTGTAGTAGGAATTTGAGGAAATGGTAAACATGAAAGTTGTTCCTTATTTTGTCTAGTTGAATTTCTTTTTTTGAATCACTCCATTTGGAGTTTTGTAGCTCAAGTTATGGCCAAAATAAGTTTACTGTTCACGTGCACTGTTCATGCTGCACTTTTGGGTTTTGGCAGATTTTGGTCTAACTTTGGTTAGTAATTTGATCAAGTTAAGTTCATAATTTGGTCTAACTTTCTTCATATGAAATGTTCTACTATGCCTTAGGTTTCCATCAGTTCAAGAATCGCCTAAATCCGAGTTTTCTAGAGAGAGTTATAGCCATCCAAACATTACTGCTCAAATGAAAATCTGCAGAGTTGCAGGTTTGAACTGTAACTGTGACTGCCATTTGGGTTAGATTCTGGTCATAATTTGGGGTAGGTTTCTTCATGAAAGTTGTTTGTCTATGTCTTAACTTGTTGCTGTAAAAATTTCAGGTCAATTGACCAAATCTACAGTGAGTTATGGCCAAATGAACAGTTACTGTTCATTTGGTCATTTCTGCAGGTGCTGTTGCAGGGGATCCGGATTGGTGCCAAGTTTTGGTCCTCTTGCTTTGGTCTTTTGGGCATGGTTTCTTCAGCAAAAATGTGTCATTATAAGCCTAGTTTCATGTCCAATTGGCCAAACACCAATTGGACCAACACAGCCCAAGTTATGGCTGTGTAATTGGACTGAATTTTCAGTCCCTCTGCTGCTGTCCTAGGGCAGCCTACATCTTCACTTTGCAATCCTATTTTTCAGTCCAATTAATGGTCAACATACCTAAAATGGTCACTAATTGACCACTAAAATGTCCATTACTCAATTCAAATGCCAAGTCCAATTTTCACCCTTAAAACCCTAATTTCTCATTGCAATTCACCCATACACCTTAGTTACACACTTCCATTCATTATATATGTGTTTATACACTTTAAACATAAGCTCTAATTCATTCTAAGTCCATCATCAACACTCAATCCTATTCCTTCCTTAGGGCAGCTGAAATCCATGGTATGCATACACATGAATTTAGTCCATTTAACTTACAATTTCATACTAAATTCAAGTCCTTAATATGGAAATAAAGGAATATTAGCATAAGTAAGCACTAACCTTTGCATGAGCTTTTTGTCCCTTCACAATCCTTCATTTCCTTAACTTTTCTTAGTAACCAAACACTTCCCCAAAAGAGGTAGACAATTTTTAATGAAGGAAATTTAGGTTTTGATGGTGAGAATTCATGGGAATGAAAGAGAGATGAAAGAAAATGTTTATGGAGGAGAGAAAGACATTTTCGGCTGGTTGGGAGGATGAAGCTGGCTGCTCACGTTTTTTTTCCTTTCCTTTGGTCTTTAATTTGTCTCTTTTAAGTATTTAAGAAAGCTTATTAGGTTGTGATTGGTTGGTAATTTATAAATGACATCATGTGATGTCATTATTTGCATTATTTTGATTTTTCTTTGCTTTTCTTTTCTACCACATTTCAATTTAATTTTTAGCAATATTTCTTCATATTTTATGTCATATTAATTATTTACTTAACTGGACAAGTCGGCCAAAAATCACCTCTGAAGGCGAAATGACCAAAATGCCCTCCGTTTGGCTTAACGGGTCTAAATCGTCTGTACCGATTGAAAAATTTTTCTAGGTATTTTCTTGGCATTCTAATGCTATAGGAACCTCAATGACCCTTCTCTGGAGTCCCAAAAATTATTTTATAATTTTCCCCCCGGGTCTAGGGCTCCTCGTTGCGAGAACCGCAACTTCCCTCTGGTTACCCCTCGCTAGGGTACCGGCTCATTTGACTTAGTTGTATTTTATTTCTAAAATTTTTACTAAATTTTTCTCATCAATATTTGAGTTAATTATGGTTCCTCACTTTAGTTTAAATATTTTTTTCAGAAGTTCTAGCTGTCCGGACCGACACTGGTCACCGGAACAGTAGACTGTGCGGAATTGCTACCGGGAGGATGTTACAACTCTTCCCCTCTAATTTAAATTTCGTCCTCGAAATTTATCCAATGTAAATAGCCAAGGAGCTACTACCTCTTTATTTCTTCACCTTCCCGTGTTATCCTACTTCACTTTCTCCTTAGTCTCAATCCTATCCTCAAACAGTTATGTACTCATCCTTTTTCATCTTAAATACAGTCTCCTTCTCATCTCCATTCACTATCTCATTGTCTCTTCACTCTCTTATTCCATACCTTAACCTAAAATAAACAGGAAATACAGATCTGCAATAGTGTCACCTCGACTCTTATGAATGCAATGCATGATATGCAATCTATCTAGGTCCAGAAACGCCTAAACCGCGCTCTGATACCACTAAATGTGACACCCCTTACCCGACTACAGTGTAGCCGAGCAAGTTATGCCACTCAGTGTGCCGGAGCACTCTATTTTATCTGATTTCATTACAGTCCTTGATTTATTTATTCAAAAACTTTATTGAAGATTTAGGCTATTTTTACTTTTATCAAAATCTAACTAAGTTGGAAATTTCAAAAATTTTAACGATAATCCGACAAAGTGTCAGCTGTAATTTGGACTAACAGTTCTTCCAACTCGCCAAAGACAATTTCAATATATACTCAATTTCTCAAACTTAATAGTCTCAAAAATTTTCAAACATAATGTATCTCAATACAGTATCCAGATTTCTCAGAAATCTCATTAGATTTTCAATATCTCAATATTCACAAGTATAATCTCATTATAACTCAAATTCAATTCACATACTAAAATACTTACTTTGAATAGCTTCCATAATTCATAGGTTAATTACATGAGTTTATTTTGTACAAGATATACAAATAATTTACAATGTGCTAGGAATGAACAATATACATAACATGTATAAAATGAGCCCTATCTACATGCATTGCTGAAGAGGTGACAATCTTGAACTCTTCTGACACTTCTGCAGATCTGGGCTCCAAAAATCTCAGTCGACAGTCTACTGGTTTTACCTTCAGTACCTGCGCGAGGAAGCAATTCCATCGCGCTAAGCATTTCTGCTTAGTGGTGCAATAATATAACCAGAAATAATATATACAAGTAAAGAAAGAAATAAATGATAATTCAGATACTCAAGAATCAATTTAATTTGGTATGGTATTTCTAGTATCAACGATCTTATATACTAGTTTGTTCCTCTTTGGAAGTGCTTAGTTTATAACTTTTCAGTAATATTGGCAGGTATATAATTTATTCTATCTGTATTGTATTTCAAGTCTGTAAGATTCTGCAATTTATATTTTTGTTATGTTTCTTTTGCTAATCTCTTTTGCTTATTCATTCAATACTTAATTTAATTGTACTGGATTTTCATTATACTTAACTTAACTTAGCTGCCTGAATTGAATAATACTTTAATTGACTGCCCAAGTAACCTATACTAGACGCATCGGATCGATAACGGGTCATCACCGACATCACGGTGCCTCGGGCGTCATACCATGGGACGCAACGCCAACCATGTATGCGATCGATGGCTAAAAAGCCATGATATCACATAATCGGGCATAAAAGCCATGCATACGGGCATAAAAGCCATGAATACGGGCATAAAGCCATGAATACAGGCATAAAGCCTTTCGCAGTACTGCTAAAACAATACCCTATTGGCATGCCAAACTATCCAAACCAATCTTGTTAGGTATACTAGGGCATTTAATATTTTAAAATATTAATATATTGTGCTTTATGACTTCATTATTTCATGATAAATTTCAATCATAATTCATACATTCATTTGATCATTTATATGATCACAATTCACATCAATTATCCTTTTATACTATTGTACTCAAAATACTTCTCCTCTTTACAATAATGAGAACTAATGTCTCATTCATACATTAATACGGTTTATTTGTCCATTCATTATGTTATTCATATTGATCACATCAATTAGGTGACTTATCTTTCATGTTTCAAGTAATCCATGAATATTTCATGGATTTCAAATTTATGGCCTAAATTTCTTTTTAACAATTTTGACTAGGATGCATTGTCCATATTTGTCATACAATTCTAAGCATTTAAGCTTAGAATTGGTTCTAGGTCTTCATCTTAATTTACTAATCATTTTGATTACTATTCACCTTACTAGTCAACCAAAATGTTGACCTTTTTATACTTAATGGATATATTAATTCTTATTACACCAAGATCCCACATTTTGAGTTTTACATTTGCTAGTATTAATTGCCAATTGCAATTTAAAGTCCCCTAGATGCATTTCTAATTTCAAATTTTGAATTTCAAGTTTTGGTGTCACTATTCATTTCATTAGTCAACTAAAATGTTGACTTTTGCATAAACAATAGGTACATTGGTTTTAATACTCCCAACATACCACATTTTGTATTCAAAACTTGTTGGTTTTGGTCACTTTCTCAAAGTTTAGGTCATTTTGGCAAAATTGCCAATTTTTGGTTTTGGTGACACTATTCACCTCATTGGTCAACAAAAATGTTGACTTTTGCATAGAAAATATGTACATTGACTTTGGCACTTCAAACATACCACATTTTTCATTTAAAACTTGTTGGCATTAAGCATTAATACCATTTCTAAGCTTAAACCAAGAGAAGCAAAATTTTCAATTTTGCTAACTCAACTTTACTATTCCATTGGGCACTATTGTAGTAGGAATTTGAGGAAATGGTAAACATGAAAGTTGTTCCTTATTTTGTCTAGTTGAATTTCTTTTTTTGAATCACTCCATTTGGAGTTTTGTAGCTCAAGTTATGGCCAAAATAAGTTTACTGTTCACGTGCACTGTTCATGCTGCACTTTTGGGTTTTGGCAGATTTTGGTCCAAATTTGGTCAGTAATTTGATCAAGTTAAGTTCATAATTAATCTAACTTTCTTCATATGAAATGTTCTACTATGCCTTAGGTTTCCATCGGTTCAAGAATCGCCTAAATCCGAGTTTTCTAGAGAGAGTTATAGCCATCCAAACATTACTGCTCAAATGAAAATCCGCAGAGTTGCAGGTTTGAACAGTAACTTTGACTTCCATTTGGGTTAGGTTCTGGTCATAATTTGGGGTAGGTTTCTTCATGAAAGTTGTTTGTCTATGTCTTAACTTGTTGCTGTAAAAATTTCAGGTCAATTGACCAAATCTACAGTGAGTTATGGCCAAATGAACAGTTACTGTTCATTTGGTCATTTCTGCAGGTGCTGTTGCAGGGGATCCGGATTGGGGCCAAGTTTTGGTCCTCTTGATTTGGTCTTTTGGGCATGGTTTCTTCAGCAAAAATGTGTCATTATAAGCCTAGTTTCATGTCCAATTGGCCAAACACCAATTGGACCAACACAGCCCAAGTTATGGCTGTGTAATTGGACTGAATTTTCAGTCCCTCTGTTGCTGTCCTAGGGCAGCCTACATCTTCACTTTGCAATCCTATTTTTCAGTCCAATTAATGGTCAACATACCTAAAATGGTCACTAATTGACCACTAAAATGTCCATTACTCAATTCAAATGCCAAGTCCAATTTTCACCCTTAAAACCCTAATTTCTCATTGCAATTCACCCATACACCTTAGTTACACACTTCCATTCATTATATATGTGTTTATACACTTTAAACATAAGCTCTAATTCATTCTAAGTCCATCATCAACACTCAATCCTATTCCTTCCTTAGGGCAGCTGAAATCCATGGTATGTATACACATGAATTTAGTCCATTTAACTTACAATTTCATACTAAATTCAAGTCCTTAATATGGAAATAAAGGAATATTAGCATAAGTAAGCACTAACCTTTGCATGAGCTTTTTGTCCCTTCACAATCCTTCATATCCTTAACTTTTCTTAGTAACCAAACACTTCCCCAAAAGAGGTAGACAATTTTTAATGAAGGCAATTTAGGTTTTGATGGTGAGAATTCATGGGAATGAAAGAGAGATGAAAGAAAATGTTTATGGAGGAGAGAAAGACATTTTCGGCTGGTTGGGAGGATGAAGCTGGCTGCTCACATTTTTTTTCCTTTCCTTTGGTCTTTAATTTGTCTCTTTTAAGTATTTAAGAAAGCTTATTAGGTTGTGATTGGTTGGTAATTTATAAATGACATCATGTGATGTCATTATTTACATTATTTTGATTTTTCTTTGCTTTTCTTTTCTACCACATTTTAATTTAATTTTTAGCAATATTTCTTCATATTTTATGTCATATTAATTATTTACTTAACTGGACAAGTCGGCCAAAAATCACCTCTAAAGGCGAAATGACCAAAATGCCCTCCGTTTGGCTTAACGGGTCTAAATCGTCTATACCGATTGAAAAAATTTTCTAGGTATTTTCTTGGCATTCTAATGCCATAGGAACCTCAATGACCCTTCTCTGGAGTCCCAAAAATTATTTTGTAATTTTTCCCCCGGGTCTAGGGCTCCTCGTTGCGAGAACCGCAACTTCCCTCTGGTTACCCCTCGCTAAGGTACCGGCTCATTTTACTTAGTTGTATTTTATTTCTAAAATTTTTACTAGATTTTTCTCATCAATATTTGAGTTAATTATGGTTCCTCACTTTAGTTTAAATATTTTTTTCAGAAGTTCTAGCTGTCCGGACCGACACTAGTCACCGAAACAGTAGACTGTGCGGAATTGCTATCGGGAGGATGTTACAATAAGTTTCAAAATTTACCTGGATTATTCTTTCTGACTGTCCATCCATCTGAGGATGAAAAGCCGTACAAAAATGGAGTTGTGTGCCCAAGGATTCTTGTAATTTCTTCCAAAATCTAGATGTAAACCTCAGGTCTCTATCAGATATAATGGAAAGTGGAATTCCATGTAGTCTAACTATCTCACTGATGTGCAATTCTGCTAGCTTTTCCGGTGAGTAGTCAGTTGTAACTGGCAGAAAATGTGCTGATTTGGTTAACCTATCCACAATCACCCATACTGCATCATGCTTCTTCTGAGTGAAAGGTAGACCACTGACAAAGTCCATAGTGACTTGATCCCATTTCCATTCAGGTATGTTTATGGGTTGTAACAAACCTAATAGAACTTGATGTTCTGCTTTGGCTTGCTGACATGTCAAGCATCTAGTTACATAGTCAACTATTTCCTTCTTCATACCTGGCCACCAGTATCGGAGTTTCAGGTCATGGTACATTTTTGTGCTTCCTGGGTGCATAGCATACACACTGTTATGTGCTTCTTCTGAATCTTCGGTTTTCAACTCTTTATCATCTGGTACACATACTCTTTCTTTATAGTACAGGCACCCATTTTCTTTCACTTCATATTCAGTTTCCTTCCCCTTAGTGATTTTGCCCATAACAGCCATTAATTTCTCATCTGTCTTCTGCCTATCCTATATCTGTTGTAACAGATTCGTCTTCACTTGCAACTTAGCCAAAATAACTCCATAATGAGTTAAGGACAGTTGGGCATTCAAAGATCTTAATGCTACAATAGATTTTCTACTAAAGCATCAGCGACTGCATTTGCCTTCCCAGGGTGGTAGTCAATCACACAATCATAATATTTCAGGAATTCAATCCATTGCCTCTGTCTCAAATTAAGTTCCTTCTGGGTTGGCAGATACTTCAGACTCTTATGGTCTGTGTATATGTAGCATTTTTCTCCATACAAGTAATGCCTCCATATCTTCAATGCGAAGATAATTGCTGCTAACTCTAAATCATGAGTAGGGCAATTCTTTTTTTGTGGCCTTAACTGCCTGGAACCATATGCGACCACTTTCCCTTCTTGCATGAGTACACACCCTAACCCATTGTGTGAGGCATCATTGTAGACTATAAAGTCTTTTCCAAACATTGGCTGTGTTAACACTGGTGCCTCTGTCAACATAGCCTTTAGCCTCTCAAAACTGGCTTGACACTTGTCATTCCAGTCAAATTTCATATTCTTGTGTAGTAATTTGGTCATTGGAGCAGCTATCAGGGAAAATCCCTTTACAAATCTTCTATAATATCCAGCTAACCCCAAGAAACTTCTGATCTCATTTGTATTTCTAGGAGGCTTCCATTCCATCACTGCTTTAATCTTCTTAGGATCCACTCTAATCCCTTCAACTGATACTACATGTCCAAGGAATGCAATCTCATTCAACCAGAACTCACACTTGGACAATTTACCATACAATTTCTTCTCTTTTAGAGTCTGCGGAACAATTCTCAAATGCTCATCATGTTCTGCTTTATCCTTGGAATACACCAGGATTTCATCAATGAAGACCACTATGAACCGATCTAAATATGGATGGAAGACACGGTTCATAAGGTCCATGAATGTTGCTGGAGCGTTTGTTAACCCAAATGGCATCACTAGGAATTCATAATGCCCATACCGGGTTCTAAATGCAGTCTTAGGCACATCTGCATCCTTAACCCTTAGCTGATGATACCCTAATCTGAGATCAATCTTAGAAAACACACTGGCTCCCTTCAACTGATCAAATAGATCGTCAATTCTAGGCAACGGATACTTGTTCTTCATCAAGTACTGCTTAATCACGGTAGTCAACACATAACCTCAGTGTCCCATCTTTCTTCTTTACAAACAGTACCGGAGCTCCCCACGGTGACACACTGGGGCATATGAACCCCTTGTCTAGTAATTCTTGTAGCTGGATTTTTAACTCTTTCAATTCAGCAAGTGCCATCCTATATGGAGCAATTAAAATTGGAGTTGTACCCGGCATAATCTCGATAGCAAATTCAACTTCCCTTTCTGGTGGCAAACTAGGCAATTCCTCAGGAAATACCTTAGAGAAATCCCTTACTGTGGGTATGTCAAACAAGTCAAGTTTACCCTGCCTAGTGTCAACCACGTGTGCCAGATAGGCTTCACACCCTTTTCTCAACCATCTCCTTGTAACTGTAGCTGAGATGACATTGGATAAGAAATCTGTCCTTTTACCCACTACTATTATTTCTTCGTTCTCAGCAGTTTTCAGAGAGATTCTCTTCAATTTACAATCTACTATTGCCTAATGATGGGATAACTAGTCCATTCCCAAAATCACATCAAACTCATGGAAAGGCAGTTCGATTAAGTCTGCTGAGAACTCTTTCCCTTGAATCTTCAATGGACTGCCCTTATACACTTTGTTTACTACCACACTATGGCCTAGCAAATTTGTGACCAGGATATCTTGGTCACTTTCCTCTACTGGTATTCCCTTTTCTATGGCCAGCTTGATACAAATATATGAATGAGTAAATCCAGGATCCACTAATGCATGCACAGAAGTATTATAAAGGAGGAACGTACCCTTGATGACATCTGGAGCATCCTGTTCCTCCTGTGCCCGTATAGCATAGGCTCTGGCTAGTTTTACGCTTCCGCTCTCTCCACGATTCTCGACATGTGTTTCTATGAAGTACCGGATGCCTCAGCCTTACCCGGCCTTCTACCCCTTGGAGCTGGAGGGGCAGGCCTATCAGTTGATACTAGAGTGGATGTAGCAGTTCTGCGAGGACAATCTCAGACTAGGTGGTCTGTAGAACCACACCGTAAATAAGCACCTATCATCCTCCAATGTGGGCAAGCAATAGATACTGTTGGGGCTGGTCCCCTATACCCTATCCCTGGAGAGCTAGCCATTGAAGGGGTGGACTGACCTCTTCTTGGTGCAAATTGAGATTTGGGCCTCTAAGACTGACCCTGACTTGGTGCTCTACTGAAACTCTGAGTAGGCGAACCTCTGAATTTCTTGCTAGGGGCAGAAGATGTACCGGTCTGATCCTGACCTCTTTTCTGCTGTCTGTCCCTTCTGTTCTGCTCATTCATTCTAACTTTTTCAACCTTCAGTGCAGCTTCCACTAATTTGGCAAACTCTATAATCCCCAAGGCTGTAATCATTACTTTAATGTTATCATTGAGTCCTTCCTCAAATCTCTTGCATCTCTCTGCCTCATTAGGGACTATTTCCCGCCCATAGCGGCTCAGTCTGACGAATTCTCTTTCATATTCAGCCACTGTCAGCGGTCTCTAGCGTAGGGTAATAAACTCCCTTCTCTTCTCTTCCAGGTATACACTGCCCACATACTTTGTTCTGAACTCAGTGAGAAAGAAATCCCAAGTTATCTGTTCTGGTGGCACCTCATTAGTTACTGTATCCCACCACTGGTATGCATCATCTTACAGTAGTGATACAGCAGCTTCCAAATTTTGCTCTAGAGTACAATGAAGTTGTTTCAAAACTCTTCCAGTTCTGTCCAACTAGTTTTCAGCTGTGACAGAATCATCTTTCCTTTTGCCCAGAAAGTCCACTGCTCCAAACTTCCTGAGTCTCTCCACATGAGATTTTTTATGTGGAGGTGGTGGTGATGGTGGCATAACTCCTGCCATCTGTCTAAAGAACTCAGCCATTTGCTGAAATGTGGCTGGTGCACCTGGTACTGGTGGAGCAGGTTCCCTCCCTCTCTGGTTCACCATAGATGGAGCATGACTTTCCACTTCCTCATCTACCGCTCTCTGCGATGTGGAGTCCATATTCTGATCAAAATAACAAAACAAATCAAAAGATCTGCATTAGAGTCATCTTAATACTTACAATGTAATACATGATATGCAATTCATCTAGGTCCAGAAACACCTAAACCGTGCTCTAATATCACTAAATGTAACACCCCTCACCCGTCTACAGTGTAGCCGAGCAAGGCGTGCTATACGGCGTGCCGAAGCACTTAGTCTGTGATTATCACATTTTCTAAACTTTGAATTTGATTTTAAGAAGTCTTTATATGCTATTCATAGCATACTGGTTCTATTTTCACACTTTAATAAAATCAGTGTTTTAAAAATGGTAATAAAAATTTGGCAAGGTGCCATCAGTATTTCGGAAAAACTATCCTTCCAAACCTGATGAAAACAGTTTAATATGATAATATCAAAATCTCAAATATTTCTCAGTCTTTATTTCTCAGTAAAGTCAATAGACTTTTACAGTCATTAAACAGTTCCATAATACAGTCCATAATAATTCAAATATATCTAGAAAATTTCCATATTATTTAATATGTACAAGATATTACAAACTTTAAAGCTTTCATAATATCACAAAATAGAAGGCCGAATTTCAAAGATACAACAAAAGTACAAAATACAAGATATCCTAAGTCCTACCATGTATGCAATGCAGTGCAGATGACTCTGGACTCCTGTGCAGATCTGATGTCTCACCCGATCGTAGGTCTGCTGGGCTCCCCAGCTGTGTCTCCAATACCTATGCATTACAAAAGCAACGCGCTAAGCAATTTTGCTTAGTGGTGCCAAATATAAAGCAATATACACTAAAATAAAGTAAATAAAGTGTTTACGAATTTTTAGTGGTGCTGTATATCAGTAGACTAGATTTAGGTATTTTAATTTAATAGTACTTGAATTACTGCCCGTGTAGCCTATATACTGACCAGACTGGATAAACGGATATACTGGCACTGGGTACCTAGTACCTCGGGCCGTCACACCATTAGTCACAAAGCGTCTCCCGATGTGCAAATAGCGTGGCTAAAAACCCATATAATCAATCTGGCGATAAGCCATGAATAAATACACAATATGTATAGCCGTAGGCTATTAAAGTCACAGTGCGGCATAATAAGCCATAAAAACACAGTATGGCATGAAGCCATTTACGTAGCAAATTGCCGTAATCCTATTGGCATGCCAACCAATCCATACTAGCCAACTAGGCAAACTAGGGCACATTATAAATTAATTGTTTAATTCTTCAATCTTTGGAGTTTACTAACTATTATATAATTCACAAGTCAATGCATATGTTGACCTTTTTAGGTAATATGGATAAGTTGTTTCTAGCATCAATATGTCTCAATTTATATCTCAATATACTATCAATATAGTGTAATTTACCATTTTTACAAGTTGGCATTCATTGCCAAAATGCTTCAAGCATCATTGTATGTAAGATGTCAAATTCTTAATTTTTGTGTGCTAGATTGGTCTAGCTTAAAGTCCTATTTTTCTTGGTTTTTAGCTTCTGGTCAAAGAAGCAAAATTGTAGATCTATGTCTTATTGCACGCGGGGCAAAATTTCAGGTCATTCTGAGCTGTATAGACCAAGATATGGTCAATTTACTAAAGCTGGACAGATTGCACCTTTAGTGCAAAATTTGGTCAATTTTTAGGTCACTTTTGGTTCGGCAGTTTTTGTACCCGAACTTGTGCAAGCCATTTGACTTGGTTCTGGCCATTTATGGGCTTTGGTTCATAAGAATTGTAGATCTATGTCTAAACTAACCATGGTAAAAATTTCAGGTCAATTGGACCTGTTTTGAGTGAGTTATGGTCATCCCAAGGACTACTGTTCATATAGTCAAAAATCTGGGTTGCAAGGTTGCTAATCCGGATTTGGTCATTTTTAAGGTCAGTTTCTAGGTAGAATTTTGGCAACATTTCTACATGAAAGTTGGCCTATTTGGTGTCTAGTTTCACCCCTCATTGGCCTCATACCAATTGGGTTCATAGTTTGGCACTTATGGCCTAATTTATGTACTGCCTTCAATACACAACCTGCACAAAGCATATACACTTCCAATTTGATATTCCTTCTCCTCCTCATTACTTCAATATTCAATCAATAACACTTCCATATATATATTGTACACAATTTCAGCAACAATTTTGGGCAGAATATTCAAGTGCTCAATGCACACAATTCACCATTAAGTTCAACATTCACTTCCACCAAAATTCAACATATCTCAATGTCAATATTACACATACACTTCAACATAATCATACTTCAATATCACTTACACTTGCTGCCCACAATTTAACATTAGCATATTTCATTAATAACTACATGTTCACACACAAATTCATGGTTTAATAGGCTGCCAAACATGGCAGTTTGCCCAAAGCATTGAGGTTCCATTACACACCCTTAATTCAAGCACTACATGCACTTACTTAGATTTTAACTTACTACTTCCTCCATTTAAGTTATTCAACCTTAGTTTCCATCCATTATAGATAAGAAAAATTCAACTACAACATATATTCATGGCTGCCAAAAATGGACCATTTCATTTCTTAAGATTTTCTTCATTTCTCTTAACCAAAATACTCACCTCAACCTAAACACAAGGTTTACTAAAGCAAGGGAGAGGTTTTGGACACTTATCACTTTTGAAGCTTATCAAAACTTCACCAAATCTTATTTTTCTTGTTTCCAATATCTTCCCCAAGGTAAGTAGGCAAGCTTTAATGAAGGAATCAAGAGGAAAGGATGGCTTGATCAATGGTGCATGTTGATGGAGGGAGTTTGGCCATGGTGGACTTCCATGGAGGTTTTGGGAGGATCACTTCGGCTAGTCATTTGGAAGGAAGAAGATGGACTGAATTTCTGTCCAAAATGACTTAATTAAGTGTCCCAAGACTTGAGTTAGTAGAGCACTCACTTTAACTTAATGTTTAATTATTCCAATTTTCCTAAATTGCACATTTATCTCATTTCCTTCACTATTTACATAATGTACCACCATTTAATTTTTTCATGACATTTATAAAGTGTAATATCATTTATTTTTAATGGAAATTGAGGTCAAAAGGCAAGTCTAGGTGTCAAATGACCAAAATATCCCACTTCGGGTTATATTTTCGATTTTTCGGTAACACCGATTTTTTTCTGTTTCTCGATTTTTCATTTTTCTTTGTACTAATTTATTAATTTTTTTTTATATTTCTAATGTCAATTACATTTCAATAAACCTTTATTTATGCCTCAAAATTAAATTCTGAGGGTTCCCCGTAGTCCTGGGGTTGGCAACGGCCTTCCCAGTGCGGTCACCCATCGCTGTGGTGCCTACTCATTTAACTTAGCTTCATTTTCTCTCTTTCATTTTTCTTTGATTTTTCTTGTATTTTCTTTTTATTTATTTCATCATTATATGTCTATTCACTATCACCGAAGTGTAGTTCCAGACATCCTAACCTGCTTGGACTGTTATTTGGCCACTGGAGCAATAGAACGTATAGAATACGTACAGTGGGGATATTACATTGTGAAGTCGTTTTAAACTCAAATTTTGAACCATAAAATGTGACGCTACGGTCCTTAGGACCCTTACAAACACTTTGGAAAAGAGAAAATCACGAAAAAAGAACTGTTAAGCCAGTCAAATAATTAGGTCAAGGAGTCAGAAGAAATATTGAATTAATTGTAAACCGGGATGAACCGGCGAGGGGCAATTTGGTCAATTGACCCCGAGAGCTGACTCCTGACCTAACTGTCAAATAAAATCGGAGAAAAGAAATTTCAGAATCGAGAATTAAATTAAAGAACTAATAGAAAAATAAATAGAAAAAAAAGGAGAAAATGAAAAAGTAAAAAGGTGATGACATCATGCATGATGCCATAAAAATAATAATTAATAAATTAAATTAAATGGGATTTTGGGGTCTTCCATAAGACAAAATAAATAAAGAAATAAAAAGAAAAAAAATCATTTGGTCATCTTCCTTATCTCATTGCCGCCCCATCTCTCTCACCATTCCTTCACCATATTCCACCATTGTTATGGGAAAGAAAGCTTAAATTTCCCTACTCTCTTCCATAAGTTCACAAAGTCCCAACATAAAAAATTCTCTTTACATGTTGAGGAAGCATTAGAGAGTAAAAAGAAGAAGAAAGACTTGAAGAAATAGAAGCCTAAAAACCCTCCAAGCAAGGTTAGTAATGCAAACTTCAAATTTTTAGTTTAATTAGTGTATGTATAGCATCAAAAACATAGAAACTGTGACACCCCTTACCCGGCTACAGTATATCCGAGTAAGATATGTCACACGGTGTACCGGCACACTCTATTTTACCTTAATTAATTTTTGTCATAATTTTGAATATAGTTTATGAAATATAATTTATTTAAGCCATTTATCAAAAGTATTATTTATTTGAGGTTCCGAAAATTTTAAAGAAAATCTGGCAGAGTACCGACTAAAAATGGAGAAAACAGTTCTTTGGAACCTGTGAAAAACACTTCCAATATTCATGTCTCATCATCTCAAACTCCAATATCAAAATCTCAACAACATTTCTCAATTTCAGTTCTCAATCATCCATCACATGTGATAATCAAGTATAAATCACAATTATATATTTACCTTTCCATTCACAAATACAATTTTCATAATTTACATGAACATCAAAATATATTACATAATTCTAAATACATATGAGAAAATAAAAATTTAGTTACAAAATGACAAAATGACACCTAGTGCCCTACCAATGCACTGCAGAAGTTGAGGTGACACGGACACTGTGCAGAACTGCAGGATGGACTCACCCAGTCTGCGGTCTACTAGGCTCACGATCTGTATCTCCAGAACCTACGCGTGGTAAAAGCAACGCGCTAAGCAATAATGCTTAGTGGTGCAATAATAAAATAAAAGAAATAGCAAGAAAATAAATATGTAGTGAATGTATATGTTTCATTTGTTTTGAATTTGTATATCATTAACTTTGTCCACTTTCATTCATTTGGTTGCCCAAGTAACCTACACTAGATGACTGGACTGGATAAACGGGTAACCGCACCGGGTATCAAGTACCTCGGCCGTCACACCATCGGTCACGTATGCATCTCCTTGTGCAGGCAATGTAATAACAACAATGTGATAACATCAGGCACAAGGCCAAATCTCAATACAAGGTCAGAATGGCTAAAAGCCATAAAATCACAGAATGGCATATTGCCATGTGCAGTACTGCTAACTGAACCCTATTGGCATGCCAAACTATCCAAACCAATCTTGTTAGGTATACTAGGGCATTTGAAACTTTTAAATTCTTCAATTTATGAATTTCAAGTTTTGGTGTCACTATTCACCCCATTGGTCAATAAAAATGTTGACTTTTGGATAGAAAATATGTATATTGGTTTTGACACTCCCAACATACCACATTTTGCATTTAAAACTTGTTGGAATTAACCCCTAAATCCATTTCCAAACCTAAAACCTAGAGAGCAGAATTTTCAGTTTTTGTGACCCAACTTTACTGTTCCATTGGGCCCTGTTGTAATGAGAATTTGAGGAAATGGTAAACATGAAAGTTGTTCCTTATTTTGTCTAGTTGAATTTTCTTTTTTGAATCACTCCATTTGGAGTTTTGTATCTCCAGATATGGTCCAAAAACCACAGCTAGCCGGATTGGAAAAACTGCAGAATTACAAAATCTACAGTACCATAAACAGTGATTGTGACTGCCATTTGGGTTAGGTTCTGGTCATAATTTGGGGTAGGTTTCTTCATGAAAGTTGTTTTTCTATGTCTTAACTTGTTTCTATACAAATTTCAGGTCAATTGACCATATCTACAGTGAGTTATGGCCAAATGAACACTGTTCATTTGGTCATTTCTGCAGGTGCTGTTGCAGGGTATCCGGATTGGGGCCAACTTTTGGTCCACTTGCTTTGGTCTTTTGGGCATGGTTTCTTCAGCAAAAATGTGCCATTATAAGTCTAGTTTCATGTCCAATTGGCCAAACACCAATTGGACCTACACAGCCAAAGTTATGGCTGTCTAAGTGGGCTGGAATCTCAGCCTCATTTCTGCTGTCTTTAGGCAGCCTTCCATTTCAGTTTTGCCATGCATTAACTCACTTCAAATTATGATTAACTTGCCTTAAATGGTCACTAATTGACCATTAGAAGGTCAATGAATCAATTCAAATGCCAAGTCCAATTTTCACCCTTAAAACCCTAGTTCCCATTATAGGTTTTCACAACACACCTTGCTTGAAGCTTTAATGGAGGTTGGGTATTGCAAGGGTTTTGGCTGGTTTTTGGGGAGGGAGATGGCTGCTGTTTTCTTGGTTATTTTGGTCTTCATTTAGTCTCTTTTATTAGTTGGTTAATTAGTTGTTTAAAGGTGATTGGTTATAGCTTTTAATGACATCACCATGATGTCATAAATAAGTCTTTTTCCTCATTTTCTTTTCTTTTCTTCACTACTCATTTTCAATTTAATTTCTAGTAATGTTTATTCATATTTTATGTCATATTAATTATTTACTCAACTGGACAAGTCGGCCAAAAATCACCTCTAAAGGCGAAATGACCAAAATACCCTCCGTTTGGCTTAACGGGTCAAAATTGTCTGTACCGATTGAAAAATTTTTCTAGGTATTTTCTTGGCATTCTAATGCCATGGGAACCTCAATAACCCTTCTCTGGAGTCCCAAAAAATTATTTTATGAATTTTCTCTCGGGTCTAGGGCTCCTAGTTGCGAGAACCGCAACTTCCCTCTGGGTTACCCATTGCGAGGGCACCGGCTCATTTAACTTGTTTGTATTTTATTTCTAAAATTTTTACTAAATTTTTCTTATCAATATTTGAGTTGATTATGGTTCCTCACTTTAGTTTAAATATTTTTCCGAACGTTCTAGTATGCGGACCGACATCGTCACCGAATAAGAGAATGTATGGAGTTGCTACAGGGAGGGTGTTACAGAAACAAACTTAAAATGAAAAGAAAAATTGGTTGAGGGACTAAACTGATTTTCGGCCAGCTTGGTTATGAGGATGATTTGCATGAATTGAATGGTTTGAAAGGGGTATATAAACCTTAGTTAGTTGAATAACTATGGTTAAAGGCATGGAATTAAGTAAATGCAAAAATTAGTGTGAATTAGGGTTTGGACATTAGGGTTTAAAGACCAAAAATGTGAGAAACTTGTAAATGGTGTCTTTGACCTAATGTGAAGTGAGAAATGGTCATTTGTGACCTAATTAAGTGTGTTAGAAGTATTTGAATCAAAGTCAAATTCGGATTGGGTATGCACCATGACTAAAAGTCAACTTTGAGGGACCAAAAATGGAATTTTACAAGTCTAATTGGTATGAGACCAATTGGGAAAGAAAATAGGCACTAAATGACACAATTTTCATTTAGGAAGCATGCCCAAAAAGTGACTAAAACCTAGTGAACAAATTGACCAAACTTGAGAAATCACAGTCTGCCTCTGCACAAACTGAATGTTCATTTGGTCATAACTCGAGCTAGACAAGTCAAAATGACCTGAAATTTTACCAGTGGTTAGATGAGATATAGATCTAAAACTTTTATGAAGAACACAAACCCAAATTATGCCATTAACCCACCCAAATTATTGAGCAAAGTTGGTAACCTGAACCTGCAAAACTGCAGATTTACCATATGAACAGTAAAGTTTCAATGGCTATAACTCTCTCTAGAAAACTCTGATTTAGGCGATTCTTGAACCGATGGAAACTTAAACACAGTAGAACATTTCATATGAAGAAAATTAGACCAAATTATGGACTTAACTTGATCAAATTGCTGAACGAAGTTGGAGCAACAAATCTGCAAAACCAAATTTTGCAGCATGAATAGTAATAGTAATTTGAGTATAACTTGAGCTACAAAACTCCAATTGGAGTGATTCAAAAAGGAGAATAAACTTAAGACAATAGGGAACATTTTCTATGAAGAAAGTTTTTCCAAATTCCAACAGTAAAAGGACCAATGAAACAGTGCAACTTAGGACTCCAAAACCGAAAATTGGCAATTTTGCCTAAAAGACCTAAGTTTTGAGAAAATGACCAAAACAAACAAATTTAGTGACCAAAATGTGGTATGTGGGTGAAGTTAGAGTTCTCATACCTATTAATCCTTAGAAAGTCAACAATTTAACTTGAATAGTGTAGTGAATAGTAACCCAAAACACAAAATTTCAAGAACGTCGAGTTTAGCACGTTAGAGCTAGGTAAAAATGAGGCTAAATTTATTTTAGATTTATGTTAAGTTCTAGTACTGAAACATTGTAAAATTGTGTATTTCAGTTGAAAAAAATACCGGGAAAGAACCCGAGGAACCGAGTCGAGGCCAAGAGGCGACTCGCTTTAGGTTTGTGCACTACGTATACTTTTTATAATCATCTTTTGCATACTGTTTTGAATAATGTGAAATATTGGATTATGGTATTCTTATGATGTTTGATCTAAATTGTTGAAAGTTATTATGTATATTTGAAATGACAATGTTTAGCAAATTGTTAAGATAAGTTTTGAAATCACAGTGTCATGACCGTATATTTGAACACCTCACTAGCATGACTAGTGGGGGTAATTAGTTTCGAATTTTGATTCCTTCTCTGGAGAACTGTTGAGGTGTGCCAGTAGAAGAGGATGTGAATGGATATCCATATATTTGAGCTAGCTAGCCTTGTGATGTGATTTCTCTTTAGCCTCTGGCTATTGAGATTCTATTTGTTTCGAATGGCATGATCTAACTATGGGTTTTATGAAATGTGTTTTGATACTTTGAAATGAACTTGGTTTGCATTAAAATCTCATAATTCATGTTTTGTGTTTAATGCTCATGTTTAGTCAAAATTTTTGAATAAATGTGATTTATATTTTGTACAAAGATTATTTTAGTATGTTGTATACCACTGAGTCCTAGTACTCAGCGATAGCTTCTATTGCTGTCGCAGATACAGAGATTAGAGGAGCAGTAGACTGAGCTGCTAAGGATTAAAGATCATTCAGCTTGAAGTTATCGGGTATAATTTATACCCTAATTGTGAATATTTCTTTTGATGTATATATTGCACATAAATGTATGGACATGTAAATGGGTCTTGAGCAGCTTGTACAAAATTTGTATGAAGTTTGTAATAAAGTTTAGTTTGTATTTCTTTTGATGTAAATTTTGTAAGGATGTATATAAATTGTTTTGTCTCTAATGAAATATGAGTGAAACTATTTTATTTAATTTGAATGAAATATATTGCTATTATTTTGAGGATTATTGAATTTTGAACTTGAGAAATTGATTGAAATGATTATGGAGTTGTTGAAATGGATTGAGTTTGATTGTGAAATTGAAGTAGTTGTTGAGAAAACATTTTTAGAAGTGCTTTTATAGGTATTTGAAGAACTGGTTTCTCAAAATACAGACAGAACTCTGTCAAAATTTTTATAAAATTTGTGAAAAAATAAAATGGAACAAAAATATTAACTAAATTTACTTTTAATCATATGTTTTAAATATCTATTAGAAAATGCTCACCACTTAACAAAAGTAAGAAAATTGTTTTAAAATCCCTTGTAGGGTACTTAATGAGTTATTGGTAGGTGAAGTGCGGTAGTTCATTAGGTATTCTACGGGATCATATTATGCCTTACAGAAAGGTAAGGTGTAACATGTTTTAGTGGTATCAGAGCAAAAATTTTTGAAGTATGTTTTAACCTATGAATTTGTGTCTTTTTTAAGTACAACTGCTCAATGTCCATAAATGTTACATACAGTGCATTACATCATAAATATGAACTAACGGAGGGAAATCTCCATGTGTTACTTGTTCAGGAGATACCCTAACTTCAGACTTAAATGGAAGAAGGAGATCGCTCAGTAGAGCAATCTGGTGAAGCTGAGGCACAAGAGGAAGCCCCAGCTCTATAGAATGTTGGTGGATCTATAGCACCAGCCCTGCAAATGCCGCAATTTCCTGCACAATTCACACAGCAGATGGCGGCAATGTTTCAACAAATGGCCGAGGGCATGCCTGCTCAAGCTCCACCCTAACCACCTATGGCACAACCACTGCCTCCAGCCAGACAGTATAATAAATTACTGAAGGATGGGACTGCAGAATTTATGGGTACAGTGGACGCTTTAGAGGCAGAGCAATGGCTTGAAAGAATGGACAGAGTATTTAAGAAGCTGCACTGCCAAGATGAACAGAAGTTTGAGTATTCTGTCTCTACTGCAAGGGGATGCGTATGATTGGTGAAAGACCATCCCCCACAGCTTGGCTGAACCACCAGTGCTAACCTAGGATGACTTCATCAGAGAGTTTAGATAGAAATACATCCCATATGCATATGTTGATCAGAAATTGCAAGAATTTTTTAGTTTGAAACAAGGGAATCGATCAGTGGCAGAGTATGAGAGGGAGTTCTCCCGATTAAGTCACTATGCAGGGAGTCTCCTTACTAACAGTAAGGCAAGGTGCAAGAGATTTGAGACGGGTTTGAACCCTAGCATAAGGATGCAAGTTTTGGGATTCCGACACAGCAACTTTTCAGAGCTCATGTCTCAAGCACTTGAGTTGGAAAGAATAGAATCAGAAGCAACCCTAGTAAAAGAAAAATCAGAGAAAGTTGAGAAATCAGAAAAAGATAAGGGGGAAAAGTCAGTAGAGCCGAGTTCTGGTGGTACCTCTGGAAAGAAAAAGAAGTTTAGTGGACCCAGCAGGGGTCGAGATTGAAGATTTGGTAGGGGTAGAGTTTATGGACAGAGACCCCCTAGGTCTGTCAGCAGTCGAACAGGGGTTCACATTCTGCCCGTCCCTGTGAGACTTGTGGCAAGATTCATGGGGGGGAATGTTATTGGGCCACTGGAGCCTGCTTTGACTGTGAAGGTAAGGGCCATATAGCTAAAGACTGTACTAGTGCGCCAAGATATGGTCTAGCTCCTACGACTACCGAGGGATCTATTCAGAGTCCTGCTCCCAGAGGCTCACAGTCAGTTGGCAAAGGAAGAGGTAGAGGTGGAGGCACTGCTTCTGGCAGTCAGGGCACAGTTGGTCAGTCGGCACAAGGGAGTGCTTCAGTCAGGGTTTATTCAATGAGACAGCGAGAAGAGGCTAAGACTTCTGATGTTGTAGCCGGTACATTCTCTATCTCTGAGCAAGATGTATTTGTGTTGTTTGATACGGGTTCAACCCATTCATATGTTAGTGCTAGCATAGTCAGTTTACTTGATGTTCCATGTGTGCAAATGGGTTTTAAAGTGCTAGTAACTAGTCTGTTAGGACAAGAGGTCCGGGTCAACAGAATTTATAGGGACTGTCCTTTGGTGATCCAAGGACATGTTTTTCTGTCAGATTTGATTGAAATGCCCTTCAGAGAGTATGATATTATCTTGGGCATGGATTGGTTAGCCAGGCATCACGCCATGATTGACTGTAGACTGAAGACAGTCACTTTTAGTCTCCCTCTGTATGGTGATGTGGTAATACATGGGGAAAGGCATTTACTGCCATCAAACATGTAACACCCCTCACCCGACTACAGTGTAGCCGAGCAAAGTGTGCTACATTTGGTGCCGGAGCACCCTATCTTATCTTACTTTATTCCTTTCATATTTTGATCTCGTTATATTTTAATATTAATTATTTTTCGACGGAGAAACTAGCGGAGTTTCCCCTATTTTATTACCAGTTGACGTGTTTTACTATTTACCTGTTTGAAAGTTTCAACAATATTTTCAGAATAAAGTCTTATCCATGCTAATCATAATTATCTCATCAATCATTCTCATAATTTTCTCATATTTCAAATCTCATTCATACATTTCAATTTCATAATCATTTCCATGCATACTCAATTCATATGTAAACATTCTCAAATTACATAAGCAAAATTTTCAAATTTCCTTAATTTATATAATTTACAAAATAATTACAAAATTTCATAATTTACATCATAATACAATATCTAGCATTTTATACAAAATACAAAATAGGATCTATATGGGCCCTATCTACATGCATTGCTGAGGAGGTGACAACCTTGAATACTTTAGATACTTCCGCAGATCAAAACTCCCAAAATTCCCAGTCAAACGTCCATTGGGTTCTAGCTTCAGTACCTGCGCGAAGGAAACAATTCCATCGCACTAAGCATTGCTGCTTAGTGGTGCAATAATATAACAAGGAAATAATATACAAATAAAGATAGAAATAAAACATAATTCAAATAATCAAGATTTATTTATATTTCACATGCGGTTTCTAAAATTTAATGTGTTATATCCAAATTTAGTCTTCTTTGAAAGTGTTTATTTGCCAATGTACAGTAATAATGTACAAAGAAAAATGATTTGAAAATAATAAATTTATGCTTATATTGTTATATAAGCACATTTGCAATATTTATTTATGTTATAATTTTCTTTGCTAATCTTTTAGCATTTTCTCTATACTTGCTAGGTTGTCTCAGATTATTTCATAATAAGTAAATTTTGATATCTGTCTAGTTCATTTCGATTCTTTCTAATAAATAACTATCTTAATTTATTTTAAGTTATCTTACTCATTTATTTTATTTAATTTCTAATATTTTTAATTGCTAATATTCTTAACTTATCTCAATAAATTACACTGCCCAAGTAACCTACGACAGTGACTAAATCGATAATGTGTCGTTGGCACTGGACACCGCGGTGCCTCGGGCCATCATACCATGGGACGCAGAACATCAACCACGTATGCAGTCAGTATGGCTAAAAAGCCATGATAACACATAATCGGGCATGAAAGCCATGAATGTTGGCATAGAGCCATGAATACGAGCATAAAGCCATGAATACAGGCACAAAGCCTTTCGCAGTACTGCTAAAACAATACCCTATTGGCATGCCAATCTATCCAATCTGACACACGTGTCTAGGCAATACAAGGGCACATAATATCATATAAATGATCAAATGAATGTATGAATTATAATTGAAATTTCTCATGAAATAGCGCCTTTTTTATTGTCACACCCCGGCTTAGTGGGCCCCAGCTCAAGCCCCTCTATGGGTGGCCATCTTGCCCCCTCAGGCGGCGATGCAACTCAAATCGGTACTGTCCGCTTTGGTGGAGTTCAATCCCTTCGCCCTGCAGAGCTAGGATTCGAACCCATATCACCTCACGGGTTTGCTTCGCCTCTTACCAATTGAGCTGCTCAATTGGTAAGAGGCGAAGCAAACCCGTGAGGTGATATGGGTTCGAATCCTAGCTCTGCAAGGAGAAGGGATTGAACTCCACCAAAGCGGACAGTACCGATTTGAGTCGCATCGTCGGCCTCTAGAGGGGTACACCGGTAAGATGGCCACCCATAGAGGGGCTTGAGCTGGGGCCTACTAAGCCGGGGTGTGACAAAACATCATTTCGGCTGCACTGGCCAGAAGGATGATCAGAAAGGGGTGTGAAGCATACTTGGCACTTGTGATAGGCACCCAAGTGGGAAGTCCAGCACTAAGGGACATCCCTACTGTATGTGATTTTTCGGATGTGTTTCCTGATGAATTGCCAGGATTACCTCCAGAAAGAGAGGTGCAGTTTGAGATTGATGTTATGCCTGGTGTGGACCCAATCTCCATAACACCATATAGAATGGCACCTGCAAAATTGAAAGAGTTGAAAGTGCAGTTGCAAGAATTGCTTGACAAGGGCTTTATCCACCCTAGTGTGTCACCTTGCAGAGTGCCAGTGTTGTTTGTAAAGAAGAAAGATGGCACTCTTCGTTTGTGTATTGATTATCGACAGTTATATAAGGTGACAATAAAGAATAGATATCCATTGCCCCGCATTGATGACTTGTTTGATCAGTTGAGGGGTGCAGCTGTGTTCTCCAAAATTGATCTGAGATCAGGTTATTATCAGCTGAAAGTACAAGAGCAGAGTATTCCTAAAACTGCCTTCAGAACTCGTTATGGCCATTATGAGTTTTTGGTTATGCCATGCGGGTTAACTAATGCTCTGGCTGCTTTTATGGATCTGATGAACACTATCTTCATACCATACCTCAACCAGTTTGTTGTGGTATTCATAGATGATATATTGGTCTATTCGAGGAATGTAGAAGAGCATGATAGACATCTGCAGATTGTACTGCAGACTTTGAGGGAGAAACAGCTATATGCCAAATTGTCGAAGTGTGAATTTTGGCTGAAGGAAATATCTTTCTTGGGGCATGTAGTATCAGTAGAGGGTATCAAGGTAGATCCAAGTAAGATTGAAGCTGTCCTTAATTGAAGGCCACCTAGAAATGTCACAGAGATTCGTAGTTTTCTGGGTTTAGCTGGATACTACTGTAGATTTGTGAAGGGATTCTCCATGTTGGCATCTCCATTGACCAAGCTGCTTAGAAAAGATGTGAAATTTCAGTGGACGGATAAATGCCAATAGAGTTTTGATGAATTGAAGAAATGTTTGACTGAAGCTCCAGTCCTGACTTTACCTACTCCGGATAAAGAATACACAGTTTATAGCGATGTTTCTCACAATGGGTTAGGCTGTGCATTGATGCAAGATCGAAATGTCATTGTCTATGCATCACGCCAGCTAAAATCGCATGAGAGGAATTATCCGACACATGACTTGGAGCTTGCAGCTATTGTGTTTTCTCTTAAGATCTGGAGACACTATTTGTATGGGGAAAAGTGTTACATCTACACAGATCATAAGAGTTTGAAGTATTTGGACACCCAGAAAGAGCTGAATTTGAGACAGAGGAGATGGTTAGAGTTGATAAAAGACTATGATTGTCTGATAGACTATCAGCCAGGGAAAGCTAATGTTGTGGCTAACGCCTTAAGTCACAAGACTATGGCAAGTCTACGGGTTACTCCTTTGTCTTTGGTACATGAGTTGAGATCATTACATGCCAGCTTAGAGATTAATGATGATGGGCAGACAGCAGTTGCATGGCATGTGCAGCTAGTGTTGATTGATCATATTAGAATGGCTGCTCAAGAAGTCAGGCAGGGCAAGAAACCAGAACTCTCAATCAGAGATGATGGTCTACTACTACACCAGGGTAGAATGTGTGTTCCTAATAATGTTGATTTGAGGCACATCATTTTGAAGGAAGCACATGAGTCTCCTTTTGCCATGCACCCTGGTGGCACAAAAATGTATAGAGGGCTAAAGGAGCATTACTGGTGGATGGGTATGAAAAGGGATATGGCAGAGTTTGTTTCTAAATGCCTAACTTGTCAGCAAGTAAAGGCATAGCATCAAGTACCCGCTGGGTTGTTACATCCACTACCAGTACCAGAATGGAAATGGGAGAGAATAACGATGGATTTTGTGATGGGACTTCCGAGGACACAGAAGAGTCATGATGCGGTTTGGGTCATTGTTAACAGACTGACCAAGTCTGCTCATTTTCTGCCAGTTCGGATGGACTACAATTTAGAAAGATTGGCCAAGTTGTACATTAATGAGATTGTGAGACTGCATGGAGTGCCAGTATCCATCGTATCAGACAGGGATCCTAGGTTCACTTTTAGATTCTGGGGTAGTCTTCAGAGAGCCCTAGGAACTAGATTGAACTTCAGTACTGCATTCCACCCACAGACAGATGGCCAATCTAAAAGGGTAATTCAGATCTTAGAGGATATGCTACGGGCATGTGTGATTGAGTTTGAGAGCAGTTGGGATACACACTTGCCTTTGATTGAGTTTGCTTATAACAATAGCTACCAATCAAGCATTAGGATGCCTCCATATGAAGCTTTGTATGGCAGAAAATGTAGAACCCCGTTGTGTTGGGATGACGTGAGTGAAAGAAAGATGATTGGACCTGAAATTGTTCAGCAAACTGAAGAGAAAATCTGGGTGATCAGAGATCGACTTAAGACTGCATCAGACCGTCAGAAGTCCTACATTGATCTAAAGAGAAGGGATATTGAGTATGCAGTGGGTGAGAAAGTTTTCCTCAAGGTTTCTCCTTGGAAAAGAATTATGAGATTCGGCAGAAAGGGGAAACTGAGTCCTCGTTTCATTAGGCCATATGAGGTTCTGGAAAGAGTGGGTCCTTTAGCATATCGTTTGGCACTACCTCCAGAGTTGGAGAAGATACATACTGTCTTCCATGTGTCTATGTTGAGGAGGTATTGATCAGACCCATCTCATGTACTACCAGTAGAAGAAATTGAAGTGAATCCAAACCTCACCTATGAAGAAGAACCCATAGAGATTCTGGCTTATGAGGTGAAGCAGCTACGAAATAAGCAAATACCGTTGGTAAAAGTGCTGTGGAACCATCATTCGGGCCAAGAGGCTACTTGGGAACGAGAAGAGGACATGAGGAGACAGCACCCACAGCTGTTCAGAGATTAATACCAGGTAAAATTTCGAGACGAAATTTATTTAAGGAGGGGAGAATTGTAACACCCCTATTTGTATAGCCTGGTATATTTCACTATTCTGGTGACCGGTGTTGGACCGGACAATTAAGGGGATTAGAACCACATTTAAGACAACTAAATAAGCTATAAACATAAATAATTAGTAAATGCCAATTAGTTAAGTATAAACACGAAAAACAGAACATAAGAAGTTAAACGAGCCGAGAGTCACAGCGATGGGTGTCCTTCTCAGGAAGGACTGTGAAGTCACTTTAAACTCAAATTTCAAACCGTAAAATGTGACGCTGCGGTCCTTAGGACCCTTACGAACACAGTGGAAAAGAGAAAATCACGAAAAAAAACTGTTAAGCTAGTCAAATAATTAGGTCAGGGAGCCGGAAGAAATATTGAATTAATTGTAAACCGGGATGAATCGACGAGGGGCAATTTGGTCAATTGATCCCGAGAGCTGACTCCTGACCTAACTGTCAAATAAAATCGGAGAAAAGAAAATTTAGGAATCGAGAATTAAATTAAAGAACTAATAGAAAAATAAATAGAAAAAAAAGGAGAAAATAAAAAAGTAAAAAGGTGATGACACCATGCATGACATCATGCATGATGCCATAAAAATAATAATTACTAAATTAAATTAAATGGTATTTTGGGGTCTTCCATAAGACAAAATAAATAAAGAAATAAAAAGAAAAAAAAATCATTTGGTCATCTTCCTTATCCCATTGCTGCCCCATCTCTCTCACCATTCCTTCACCATATTCCACCATTGTTTAGGGAAAGAAAGCTTAAATTTCCCTACACTCTTCCATAAATTCACAAAGTCCCAACATAAAAAATGCTCTTTACATGTTGAGGAAGCATTAGAGAGTAAAAAGAAGAGGAAAGACTTGAAGAAAGGGAAGCCTAAAAACCCTCCAAGCAAGGTAAGTAATGCAAACTTCAAACTTTTAGTTTAATTAGTGTATGTATAGTATCAAAAACATAGAAACAAACTTAAAATGAAAAGAAAAATTGGTTGAGGGACTAAACTAATTTTTGTCCAGCTTGGTTATGAGGGTGATTTGCATGAATTGAATGGTTTGAAAGGGTTATATAAACTTTAGTTAGTTGAATAACTATGGTTAAAGGCATGGAATTACGTAAATGCAAAAATTAGTGTGAATTAGGGTTTGGACATTAGGGTTTAGAGACGAAAAATGTGAGAAACTTGTAAATGGTGTCTTTGACCTAATGTGAAGTGAGAAATGGTCATTTGTGACCTAATTAAGTGTGTTAGAAGTGTTTGAATCAAAGTCAAATTCGGATTGGGTATGCACCATGACCAAAAGTCAACTTTGAGGGACCAAAAATGGAATTTTACAAGTCCAATTGGTATGAGACCAATTGGGAATGAAAATAGGCACTAAATGACACAATTTTCATTTAGGAATCATGCCCAAAAAGTGACTAAAACGTAGTGAACAAATTGACCAAAGTTGAGAAATCACAGTCTGCCTCTGCACAAACTGACCAAATGAACAGTGTTTGTTCATTTGGTAATAACTCGAGCTAGGCAGGTCAAAATGACCTGAAATTTTACCAGTGGTTAGATGAGATACAGATATAAAACTTTCTTGAAGAACACAAGCCCAAATTATGCCATTAACCCACTCAAATTACTGAGCAAAGTTGGTGACCTGAACCTGCAGAACTGCAGATTTACCATATGAATAGTAAAGTTTCAATGGCTATAACTCTCTCTAGAAAACTCCAATTTAGGCGATTCTTAAACCAATGGAAACCTAAGACATAGTATAACATTTCATATGAAGAAAATTAGACCAAATTATGGACTTAACTTGATCAAATTGCTGAACGAAGTTGGAGCAACAAATCTGCAGAATCAAATTCTACAGCATGACAGTAATAGTAATTTGAGTATAACTTGAGCTAAAAAACTCCAATTGGAGTTATTCAAAAAGGAGAATAAACTTAAGATAATAGGGAACATTTTCTATGAAGAAAGTTTTGCCAAATTCCAACAGTAAAAGGACCAATGAAACAATGCAGCTTAGAACTCCAAAACCAAAAATTGGCAATTTTGCCTAAAAGACCTAAGTTTTGAGAAAATGACCAAAACCAACAAATTTAGTGACCAAAATGTGGTATGTGGGTGAAGTTGGAGTTCCCATACCTATTAAGCCTTAGAAAGTCAACAATTTGACTTGAATAGTATAGTGAATAGTAACCCAAAACACAAAATTTCAAGAACGTCGAGTTTAGCACGTTAGAGCTAGGTAAAAATGAGGCTAATTTTATTTTGGATTTATGTTAAGTTATAGTACTGAAACATTGTAAAATTGTGTATTTCAGTTGAAAAGAATACCGGGAAGGAACCCGAGGAACCGAGTCGAGGCCAAGAGGCGACTCGCTTGAGGTTTGTGCACAACGTATACTTTTTATAATCATCTTTTGCATACTGTTTTGAATAATGTGAAATATTGGATTATGGTATTCTTATGATGTTTGATCTAAATTGTTAAAAGTTATTATGTATATTTGAAATAACAATGTTTAGCAAATTGTTAAGATAAATTTTGAAACCACAGTGTCATGACCATATATTTGAACACCTCACTAGCATGACTAGTGGGGGTAATTAGTTTCAAATTTTGATTCCTTCTCTGGAGAAGTATTGAGGTGTGCCAGTAGAAGAGGATGTGAATGGATATCCATATATTTGAGCTAGCTAGCCTTGTGATGTGATTTCTCTTTAGCCTCTGGCTATTGAGATTCTATTTGTTTCGAATGGCATGATCTAACTGTGGGTTTTATGAAATGTGTTTTGATACTTTGAAATGAACTTGGTTTGCATTAAAATCTCATAATTCATGTTTTGTGTTTAATGCTCATGTTTAGTCAAAATTTTTGAATAAATGTGATTTATATTTTGCATAAAGATTGTTTTAGTATGTTGTCTACCACTGAGTCCTAGTACTCAGCGATAACTTCTATTGCTGTCGTAGATACAGAGATTAGAGGAGCAGCAGACTGAGCTGCTAAGGATTAAAGATCATTCAGCTTGAAGTTATAGGGTAAAATTTATACCCTAATTGTGAATATTTCTTTTGATGTATGTATTGCACATAAATGTATGGACATGTAAATGGGTCTTGAGCAGCTTGTACAAAATTTGTATGAAGTTTGTAATAAAGTTTAGTTTGTATTTCTTTTGATATAAATTTTGTAAGGATGTATATAAATTGTTTTGTCTCTAATGAAATATGAGTGGAACTATTTTATTTAATTTGAATGAAATATATTGCTAGTATTTTGAGGATTATTGAATTTTGAACTTGAGAAATTGATTAAAATGATTATGGAGTTGTTGAAATGGATTGAGTTTGATTGTGAAATTGAAGTAGTTGTTGAGAAAACATTTTTAGAAGTGCTTTTATAGGTATTTGAAGAACTGGTTTCTCAAAATACAGATAGAACTCTGTCAAAATTTTTATAAAATTTGCGAAAAAATAAAATGTACCAAAAATATTAACTAAATTTACTTTTAATCATATGTTTTAAATACCTATTAGAAAATGCTCAGCACTTAACAAAAGTAAGAAAATTATTTTAAAATCCCTTGTAGGGTACTTAATGAGTTATCGGTAGGTGAAGTGCGGTAGTTCATTAGGTATTCTACGGGATCATGTTATGCCTTACAAAAGGGTAAGATGTGACATTTACATATTTATTAAACTTTGGGAGCAAATAAATTTATCAGGATCTTTTCTGCTCATTTATTCCATATTCAGTCTTATTAAATTCATATCAGTGCCTAAGTAACCTATAACAGACTATAAAGACTGGATACATGGGAGTATATGAGTCAGACATCCATATGTCTATCAGGTATACATCTATCATGTCAGGCACAAGGCTAGCAGGCAGGCATAAAGTTAGAAATCATATCAGGCACAATGGCCAACGGGCAGGCATAAAGCCTATAGAACAACCATAGTAGACATATATTGTCTACCAATGATCACTCATATGGGCAGTACTGCTATCTGTAGTCCCTAATTAGTATACCAATTGGTCCAAGTTATATATATAAGTCTAGGTATACTTTGGGTAAATTAGTGTTATTAAATATTTATGAACTTATTATTTCATGTTATGTACTATTAGTGCTCTATAGCAAATTTCATATTATTTGGCAAATCATTTAGGTAACTTATATATCATGTATCAAATAATTTCATGAACCTTTATTTAGGTTCAGATTCTGTCCCCTATCTTTGCCTAGCAATTTGGCTAATATGTAGGGTCTATTTGACCACACTTCCTTCATGGAAGTTATTCCTCTATGTTTAAACTTTGATTTATCTTTTTGAATCACTCAATTTGAAGTTTTAGAACTCAAGTTATGGTTAATTTTCTAAGACTAGTCCATTGACCGTTTATGGTTCCAGAACCAGGCAGATTTTGGAGTCAAACTTTGTCTAGTCATTTAGGCATGCTACAGTCATTTTTAGGTCTAATGTTCTTCATATGAGTTATTCCCCAATGTCTCATTCAGGTTTAAGAATCACAATTTTTTAGGATATGTAGGGTGAGTTATAGCCAATTAATTGACCTAGACTCCTGAACCCTGTGCTTTCAGGATTTCAGGTTTAGGTCAGTGTCTTTGATTCCCATTTTAGGGTTCTTACATTCCAAATTTGAGGAAAGTTCCTAAATCAAAGTTAGAGTCCTATTTCTTAATTTTCCAGAACAGTTTGGCTCATTCCAATTGGAGTTTCTTTGTAACACCCCTCACCCGTCTACAGTGTAGCCGAGCAAGACGTGCTACACGGCGTGCCGGAGCACTTGATCTTATCTGATTTCATTATAGTTCTAGATTTACTTGTTCAAAAACTTTATCTGAGGTTTAGGCTATTTTTACTTTTATCAAAATCTGACTAATTTGGAAAATTCAAAAATTTCAATGATAATCCACAGAGATCTTGGCGGTAATTTGGACTATGATTCTTCTGAACATGCCAAAAACAATTTCAATATATACTCAAATTCACAACTCAGAATCAGTCTCAAAATTTTTCATACTCAATCTCAATCAGAATCATCATGATCAGATACTTAACTCATATATCAAAATTCTTACATTTTATTATTTTGCATAATTTGCTAACTAATTACATAAATTTGTCAAGTACAGGATGTACAAATAATTTACATTATACTTAGAATGAACAAAATACATAACATGTATAAATATGAGCCCTATCTACATGAATTGCTGAGGAGGTGACAACCTTCAATTCTTCTGACACTTCTGCAGATCTGGACTTCAAAAATCTCAGTCGACAGTCTACTGGTTTTACCTTCAGTACCTGCGCGAGGAAGCAATTCCATCGCGCTAAGCATTTCTGCTTAGTGGTGCAATAGTATAACAAGAAATAATACATACAATTAAAGAAATAAATCATAATTTAGATACTCAAGAATCAATTTAATTTGGTATGTTATTTCTAGTATCAACGATCTTATATACTAGTTTGTTCCTCTTTGGAAGTGCTTAGTTTATAACCTTTTAGTAATATTACCCAGTATACAAATTATTCTAACTGTATTGTATTTTAAGTCTCTACGGTTCTACAATTTATATTTTTATTATGTTTCTTTTGCTAATTTCTTTTACTCATTCATTCAATACTTAATTTAATTGTACTGAAATTTCATTATACTTAACTTAACTTAGCTTCCTGAATTGAATAATGTTTTAAATGACTACCCATATAGCCTATACACTGACCAGACTAGATAAACGGATATACTAGCACTGGATACCTAGTACCTCGGGCCGTCACACCATCGGTCACAAAGTATCTCCCGGTGTGCAAATAGTGTGGCTAAAAAGCCATATAATCAATCAGGCATTAAGCCGAGTATAATAATACAAACTGTATAGCCATAGGCTATTAAAATCATAGTATGGCATAATAAGCCATAAAACATAGTATGACGTAAAGTCATTTACAGAACAGCTGTCAGAATCCTATTGGCATGCCAACCTATCCAAACTAGTCAACTAGGCAAATTAGGGCATATTACAATGTTACATATTTAATTCTTTATTCATAGGGTTTATACATCTTTATGCCTTTCACTAGTCAATAAAATTATTGACCTTTTTATGCATCATGGATAGGTTGATTCTAACATCAATATGTCACAATTTACAATTCAATATGTTGTCAATATAATGCAATTTACCCTTTTCACAAGTTGGTATTCATTGCCAAATCACTCCAAGCATCATTTTATGTAATTACCAATTTTCAATTTTAGTGTGCTAGATTGGTCTAGCATAAACTCCTACTTCTCTTGGTTTTTAGCTTCTGGTCAAAGAAGCAAAATTGTAGCTCTATGTCTTATTGCACGCGGGGCAAAATTTCAGATCATTACGAGTTGTATAGACCAAGTTATGGTCAATTTACTAAAGCTGGACAGATTGCACCATTACTTCAAAATTTGGTCAATTTCTCAATTTTTGTGTGCTAGATTTGTCTAGCTTAAAGTCCTATTTCTCTTGGTTTTTAGCTTTTGGTCAAAGAAGCAAAATTGTAGCTCTATGTCTTATTGCACGCGAGGCAAAATTTCAGGTCATTTCGAGTTGTATAGACCAAGTTATGGTCAATCTACTAAAGCTGGATAGATTGCACGTTTACTTCAAAATTTGGTCAATTTCTCAATTTTTGTGTGCTAGATTTGTCTAGCTTAAAGTCCTATTTCTCTTGGTTTTTAGCTTTTGGTCAAAGAAGCAAAATTTTAGCTCTATGTCTTATTGCACGCGGGGCAAAATTTCAGGTCATTCTAAGTTGTATAGACCAAGATATGGTCAATTTACTAAAGTTGGACAGATTACACCTTTAGTACAAAATTTGGTCAATTTCTCAATTTTTGTTTGCTAGATTTGTCTAGCTTAAAGTCTTATTTTTCTTGGTACTATTCCCTTCAATTCATTTCATTAGTCAACCTTTAATGTTGACCCTTGATGCACTCTACGTGAGTCAATTCTAATGTTACCAATATGTCACATTTTATAGCCCTTTAGTGTTGGTATATGTTACCAATTTCATTTCCAAGTGTATTGCATTTTATTGCAATTTACCGGATTTCGGTCTACTATTTTGACCTAGCCGGACGACCTAGTTCCCTCGATTTTTCGGTTTTGGTCCAAACTACAAACTTGTAGGTCTATGTCTTATGGAACGCGGGGCAAAATTTCAGGTTATTCTGAGTTATGTAGACCAAGTTATGGTCATTTTACTATTGCTGGTCAAAATGTATCAAAATTGGTCACTTTAGGTCATTTTAGGTTCGGCCAGTTTTTGGACCCGAACTTGTGCAAGCTTTTTTACTTGCTTATGGTCATTTCTGGGCTTGGGTGTCTTCATAAGACTTGTAGATATAGGTCTCATGGTCAAAATTTCAGGTCAATTGGACCTGTTTTGAGTGAGTTATGGCCTAAACACTAACTGCTGCCCAAATGGTCAGTTTTCAGGCCTTAAATGCACTAATTCGGATTTGGTCACTTTTTAAGTTCAGTTTCTAGGAAGAATTTTGGCAACATTTCTCCATGAAAGTTGGCCTATTTGGTGTCTAGTTTCATCCCATATTAGCCTCATACCAATTGGGTTCATAGTTTGGCACTTATGGCCTAATTTAGGTACTGCCTTCAATACACAACCTGCACAAAGCATATACACTTCCAATTTGATATTCCTTCTCCTCCTCATTACTTCAATATTCAATCTATGGCACTTCTATATATATATTATACACAATTCCAGCAAGAATTCTGGGCAGAATACTCAAGGGCACAAGGCACACAATACACCATTAAACTTCAACATTTACATCCACCCAAATTCAATGTACATCAACACTTATGTTACACAAACACTTCCATTGTAACTACACATGCTGCCCACAATTTAATACCATCACATCTCATCAATATATTACATAAATTCACATACAATTTCATAACATTATAGGCTACCAATTTCAAGCTCAATTGTCCAAGTCTTCAAAATGTTGTTCAAAACCCACTTTCACATTGTTAACCTCACATGTACTCTTACAATTAAATTCTACCACTTATAACCACATAAATTGAGCATCATTAATCAACAATAATATGCATAAATTAACCATTTTCATGCTTCTCAAGGCTGCCCCAATTCAACAATTATCCAAGGTCTTCAACAATTCTTTCAAACTCCTAATTCAATTACTCAATCTCAACATACACATAAAGTTAATTTGCTAGGACCTCTAATTACCTTAATCAATATCATTTCCCATCAACTACATGTAAAGATAATTCAAACCTCTTTAGGTTCCATGGCTGCCAAATTCAATCACCATTAAATATTCATCCAATCCTTCCAATTTTTCAATAATTCAACTCATCTCAACCTTAGTACAAAGTTTAATTAAGTGAGGTAAGGAAAACTAGCACTAATCTTTGTTTAGAGCTTGCTAAACCTTGCAATTTCTTCTTTTTCTTGCTGCCCAAAGCTTTCCCATGGTGTGGAGACAAAGTTTGATGAAGGGAACCTTGAGTTTTAAGTTGAAAATGGGGGAGGATTGAAGCTTGCATGATGAGTTCTCATGGAGGAAAAATGGAGACCCATATTCGGCCATGGAAGTGGAATTGAAGAAAATGAATGGTTTTCCTCATAAAATCTGTCCACTTAGTGCTTTTACACGTCCATAAGGCTCCACTAATTAAGATTTATGAATATAATAAATGCCACTCACTTTAGGTTAATATTAGTATAATTAAACTTATAGTTATTTCAATTATGTCCCCATAATTTCTTTTAATTACATTATGTATAAAACTTCTTATTTTCATAAAATTTTCAAAATTTAATACTACTTATTTTTCATGGACATTTAGGTTAAAAGTCAACTCTAGGTGTCAATTGACCAAAATGCCCCACTTTGGGTTATATTCCCGATTTTTCGATAACACCAATTTTTGTCTGTATCTCAAATTTTTATTTTTCTTTGTACTAATTTATTAATTTTTCTTTAACAATTCTAATGTCAATTACATTTCAATAGACCTTTACTTACATCTCAGAATTACATTCTGAGGGTTCCCTGTAACACCCCTCACCCAACTACAGTATAGCCGAGCAAGGCGTGCTACAATCGGTGCCGGAGCACCCTAACTTATCTTACTTTTTTTTAAATAATTTTGAATTCATTTAATTTAATATCAATTATTTTTCAACGGAGAAACTAGCGGAGTTTCCCCTATTTTATTATCGTTTGGCGTATTTCAATATTCACCTGTTTGAAATTCAATAATATTTCCAAAATAAAATCTTATCCATGCTAATCATAATTATCTCATCAATCATTCTCATAATTTTCTCATATTTCAAATCTCATTCATACATTTCAATTTCATAATCATTTCCATACATTTCCATTCATACTCAATTCATATGTAAACATTCTCAAATTCAATGAGCAAAATTTTCAAATTTCCTTAATTTACATAATTTACAAAATAATTACAAAATTTCATAATTTACATGATATATATAAACTAATTACATATGAAAAAGCTAATTTATTAATTTACATCACATTTATATTAATTACCTATTCCTAATCTACATTATAATGCAATATATAGCATTTTATACAAAATACAAAATATGATCTATATGGGCCCTATCTACATGCATTGCTGAGGAGGTGACCAACTTTGACACTCTGCAGATCAAAACTCCCAAAATTCCCAGTCAAACGTCCATTGGCTTCTAGCTTGACTGCGAGGAACAATTCCATCGCGCTAAGCATTGCTGCTTAGTGGTGCAATAATATAACAAGGAAATAATATACAAATAAAGATAGAAATAAAACATAATTCAAATAATTAAGATTTATTTATACATCACATGCGGTTTCTAAAATTTAATATGTTTTATCCTAATTTAATCTTCTTTGAAAGTGTTTATTTCGCCAATGTACAGTAATAATGTACAAAGAAAAATGATCTAAAAATAATAAATTTATGCTTATATTATTATATAAGTCACATTTGCAATATTTATTTATGTTATAATTTTCTTTGCTAATCTTTTAGCATTTCCTCTATACTTGCTAGGTTGTCTCAGATTGTTTCATAATAAGTAAATTTTGATATCGGTCCAGTTCATTTCGATTCTTTCTAATTAATAACTATTCTAATTTATTTTAAGACACATCTTACTCATTTATTTTATTTATTTTCTAATATTTTTAATTGCTAATATTCTTAACTTATCTCAATAAATTTCACTGCCCAAGTAACCTATGACAGGCTGACTAAACTGGATAACGGGTCATTGGCACTGGACACCGCGGTGCCTCGGGCTGTCATACCATGGGACACAGAACGTCAACCACGTATGCAGTCAGTATGGCTAAAAAGCCATGATAACACATAATCGGGCATAAAAGCCATGAATGTTGGCATAAAGTCATGAATGTGGGCATAAAGCCATGAATACGGGCATAAAGCCATGAATACGAGCATAAAGCCTTTCGCAGTACTGCTAAAACAATACCCTATTGGCATGCCAAACTATCCAATCTGACACACATGTCTAGGCAATACAAGGGCACATAATATCATTAAATATTAATATATTGTGTTTTATGACTTCATTATTTCATGATAAATTTCAATTACAATTCATACATTCATTTGATCATTTATATGATCACAATTCACATCAATTATCCTTTTATACCATTGTACTTAAAATACTTCTCCTCTCTACAATAATGAGAACTAATGTCTCATTCATACATTAATATGGTTCATTTATTCATTCATTATGTTATTCATATTGATCACAATTCTAAACAATGGTTCACACGTACCATTGTATTCAGAACATTTTCCCTTTTCTTATTTATACATTCAAGAATCTACTTATGTAATTACAAATTTTATATTTCAAGTTGAGTTATTAATATTTTATGAATTTCATTTGTGATGGGCATATAAGCCCTAACTATCTATTCACATCAATTAGGTGACTTATTTTTCATATTTCAAGTAATCCATGAATATTTCATGGATTTCTAATTTATGGCCTTAATTTCTTTTTAACAATTTTGACTAGGATGCATAGTCTACATTTGTCATACAATTCTAAGCATTTAAGCTTAAAATTGGTTCTAGGTTTTCATCTTAATTTACTAATCATTTTGATTACTATTTACCTTACTAGTCAACCAAAATGTTGACTTTTTCATACTTAGTGGATATATTAATTCTAATTACACCAAGATCCCACATTTTAAGTTTTACATTTGCTAGTATTAATTGCCAATTGCAATTTAAAGTCCCCTAGATGCATTTCTAATTTCAAATTTTGAATTTCAAGTTTTGGTGTCACTATTCACCTCATTGGTCAACAAAAATGTTGACTTTTGGATAGAAAATAGGTATATTGGTTTTAGCACTCCCAATGTACCACATTTTACATTTAAAACTTGTTGGAATTAACCACAAAATCCATTTCCAAATCTAAAACCAAGAGGGCAGAATTTTCAGTTTTTGTGACCCAAATTTACTGTTCCATTGGGTCCTGTTTCAGTGCGAATTTGAGGAAATGGTAAACATGAAAGTTGTTCCTTATTTTGTCTAGTTGAATTTCCTTTTTTGAATCACTCCATTTGGAGTTTTGTAGCTCTAGATATGGTCCAAAAACCACAGCTGGCCGGATTTCAATTCTGCAGAATTTACCAATTCTACAGTACCATGAACAGTGACTGCCACTGCCTTGTTGGATAGATTCTGACCATAATTTGGGGTATGTTTCTTCATGAAAGTTGTTTGTCTATGTATTAACTTGTTGCTGTAAACATTTCAGGTAAATTGACCATATCTACAGTGATTTATGGCCAAATGAACAGTTACTGTTCATTTGGTCATTTCTGCAGGTGCTGTTGCAGGGTATCCAGATTGGGGCCAATTTTTGGTCCACTTGCTTTGGTCTTTTGGGCATAGTTTCTTCAGAAAAATTGTGCCATTATGTGTCTAGTTTCATGTCCAATTTGCCAAATACCAATTGAACCTACACAGCCAAAGTTATGGCTGTCCAAGTGGGCTGGAATCACAGCTACCCTGCTGGTTACTCAAGGCAGCATACCAAACCAGTTTGCAATGCTATAATTCACTCTAAGTCATGGTCAACTTACCTCAAATGGTCACTAATTGACCATTAAAATGTTTATTCACCATTACCTAAGCAAGGTCCAAGTTTCTCTCCAAAACCCTAACCCTAATTGACCAAGCCTCCAATTCATGCATCCCACTCCTAATTTGCTATACTAATCATATAATTTATAAGAGGGGCAGCAATATGTCACTTTAAACCAAAGATTTCTCCTAACCCTAACTCATGTCAAGGCTTCCAAAACTTCATGGAATATAACCATGCTTCATTAATTCAATTTTTGTCAAATTTTTAACTTAACTTAGCTCAAATTCATGATTAGAAAGATGTAAAAGCAAAGGTTATGGCACTAACCTCTTTGGTGATTTTCTAAGCTTGTTCACACCTCACTTTCTTCCACTTTCTCTTCTTCTAATTGCTGCCCAAGTCTTGCTCTAGTGGTAAGGGAAATTTTTAGTGAAGGGAAGACAAGGTTTTGAGATGGTTTGAAGTGGGAAATGAAGCTTAAGGGAGCTTTAATGGTGGAACCTCTTCTCTCTCTCTCTCTCAACGTTTTTTAGGCTGCCCAAAGGTTGAAGATGCAGATTGTTTTTTCAAATTTTTGGTCACTTTTATCTCTTTTAATGAGTTTAACAAATTGTGATTGGCGGATAGATTTTTAATGACATCATATGATGTCATTTTTAGATATTTTATTTCATTTTCTTTTCTTTTCATCTCTACTCATTTTCAATTTAATTTTTAATAATGTTTATTCACATTTTGTGTCATAATAATTATTTACTTAACTGGACAAGTCGGCCAAAAATCATCTCTGAAGGCGAAATGACCAAAATGCCCTTCGTTTGGCTTAACGGGTCAAAATTGTCTGTACCGATTGAAAAATTTTTCTAAATATTTTCTTGGCATTCTAATGCCATAGGAACCTCAATGACCCTTCTCTGGAGTCCCAAAAATTATTTTATGAATTTTTCCCCGGGTCTAGGGTTCCTCGTTGCGAGAACCGTAACTTCCCTCTGGTTACCCATCGCTTGGGCACGGCTCGTTTAACTTGGTTGTATTTTACTTCAAAAAATTTTCCTAAATTTTTCTTATTAATATTTGAGTTAATTATGGTTCCTGACTTTAGTTTAAATATTTTTTCGAACGTTCTAGCTGTTCGGACCAACATCGTCACCGAATAAGAGATGCATTTGGACTAGCTAAAGTGAGGATGTTACAATTCTTCCCCTCTAATTTAAATTTCGTCCTCGAAATTTACTGGGTGTTTTAGGTTCTGAGATAACTCTTTTACCTTTCTATTACTCCCTCTGTCTACTTCTTTTATACATATGGTACTATTTAATTTTTTTTGAATCTATTATTATACACTTTGGCATATCATAAGGGAAGGATACTTTACCTCAAATTTACATTTGGGGCTTCTTGCTCCTCTCTGACTTGGGTGACATTACTGTTGTACTTGGTCCTTCCACGACCTCTGTTTGGGTCCGTGGTAAATTCCTCTTAGGACAATCTTTCAGACGATGGTCTATGGCCCCACATCTATAACAGGCTCCAGTCAATCCCCTACATTCACCTTTATGCCACTTATTACAATGGCCACATTTTCTTGCTAATCCTGGCGTACTCACTACTAGTGTTTCTGGTTGATCTCTTCTGGGTATAGGCCTGGGTTTGGATCTCCTACTTTGATCAGATGTCTGACTTAACTGTTCTCTCGGCCTCTTATTACTAGACTGTCCAAATTTCCTCTTTTGCTGATCACCACTCCTCTTCTGTTCCTCTTCATGAACACAGCTAATATATTTCTTTCTGAACTCTATCAGAAAGAATTCCCAAGTTACGTCGGCTGGTTGCACTACCTTGGTTACGACATCCCACCATCGATATGCAGCTTCTTGTAACAACGAAACTGCACACTCCAAACTCTGTTCCGGTGTGCAATGGAGCTGCTGCAGGACTCTTTCAGTCCTTTCTAACCAATACTCAGCCATTGAAGAATCATCTTCCTTTCTACCATTGAAATCTACAGCTCCATATTTCCTAATTTTTCCTAGAGGTGATTTCCGCTGAAGCGGTGGTGGAATAACCCTAGTCATCTGTCCGAAGAATTCAGTCATCTGCTCAAACAAGGCTTGTTGGGGTTGTACAGGCACCTCTTGCACTGGTGGAGCAGGATCTCCCAAATTTCCAATATCACTCACAGTCGGGGTACGGCCTACTACTTCTTCTTCTACTGCCCTCTGTGATTATGAGTCCATACCTTAACCTAAAATAACCAAGAAAATAGATCTGCATTAGTGTCACCTCAACTCATATGAATACAATGCATGTTATGCACACTATCTCATTCTATCTATCTATGCCTAGGAATGCCTAAACCGTGCTCTGATACCAATAAATGTAACACCCCTCACCCGACTACAGTATAGCCGAGCAAGGCGTGCTACAATCGGTGCCGGAGCACCCTAACTTATCTTACTTTTTTTTTTAAATAATTTTGAATTCATTTAATTTAATATCAATTATTTTTCGACGGAGAGACTAGCAGAGTTTCCCCTATTTTATTATCGTTTGGCGTATTTCAATATTCACCTGTTTGAAATTCAATAATATTTCCAAAATAAAATCTTATCCATGCTAATCATAATTATCTCATCAATCATTCTCATAATTTTCTCATATTTCAAATCTCATTCATATATTTCAATTTCATAATCATTTCCATACATTTCCATTCATACTCAATTCATATGTAAACATTCTCAAATTCAATGAGCAAAATTTTCAAATTTCCTTAATTTACATAATTTACAAAATAATTACAAAATTTCATAATTTACATGATATATATAAACTAATTACATATGAAAAAGCTAATTTATTAATTTACATCACATTTATATTAATTACCTATTCCTAATCTACATTATAATGCAATATATAGCATTTTATACAAAATACAAAATATGATCTATATGGGCCCTATCTACATGCATTGCTGAGGAGGTGACCAACTTTGACACTCTGCAGATCAAAACTCCCAAAATTCCCAGTCAAACGTCCATTGGCTTCTAGCTTACTACTGCGAGGAACAATTCCATCGCGCTAAGCATTGCTGCTTAGTGGTGCAATAATATAACAAGGAAATAATATACAAATAAAGATAGAAATAAAACATAATTCAAATAATTAAGATTTATTTATACTTCACATGCGGTTTCTAAAATTTAATATGTTTTATCCTAATTTAATCTTCTTTGAAAGTGTTTATTTCGCCAATGTACAGTAATAATGTACAAAGAAAAATGATCTAAAAATAATAAATTTATGCTTATATTATTATATAAGTCACATTTGCAATATTTATTTATGTTATAATTTTCTTTGCTAATCTTTTAGCATTTCCTCTATACTTGCTAGGTTGTCTCAGATTGTTTCATAATAAGTAAATTTCGATATCGGTCCAGTTCATTTCGATTCTTTCTAATTAATAACTATTCTAATTTATTTTAAGACACATCTTACTCATTTATTTTATTTATTTTCTAATATTTTTAATTGCTAATATTCTTAACTTATCTCAATAAATTTCACTGCCCAAGTAACCTATGACAGGCTGACTAAACCGATAATGTGTCGTTGGCATTGGACACCGCGTGCCTCGGGCCGTCCTACCATGGGACGCAGAACGCCAACCACGATATGCGAAGTATGGCTAAAAAGCCATGATAACACATAATCGGGCATAAAAGCCATGAATGTTGGCATAAAGTCATGAATGTGGGCATAAAGCCATGAATACGGGCATAAAGCCATGAATACGGGCATAAAGCCTTTCGCAGTACTGCTAAAACAATACCCTATTGGCATGCCAAACTATCCAATCTGACACACATGTCTAGGCAATACAAGGGCACATAATATCATTAAATATTAATATATTGTGTTTTATGACTTCATTATTTCATGATAAATTTCAATTACAATTCATACATTCATTTGATCATTTATATGATCACAATTCACATCAATTATCCTTTTATACCATTGTACTTAAAATACTTCTCCTCTCTACAATAATGAGAACTAATGTCTCATTCATACATTAATATGGTTCATTTATTCATTCATTATGTTATTCATATTGATCACAATTCTAAACAATGGTTCACACGTACCATTGTATTCAGAACATTTTCCCTTTTCTTATTTATACATTCAAGAATCTACTTATGTAATTACAAATTTTATATTTCAAGTTGAGTTATTAATATTTTATGAATTTCATTTGTGATGGGCATATAAGCCCTAACTATCTATTCACATCAATTAGGTGACTTATTTTTCATGTTTCAAGTAATCCATGAATATTTCATGGATTTCTAATTTATGGCCTTAATTTCTTTTTAACAATTTTGACTAGGATGCATAGTCTACATTTATCATACAATTCTAAGCATTTAAGCTTAAAATTGGTTCTAGGTTTTCATCTTAATTTACTAATCATTTTGATTACTATTCACCTTACTAGTCAACCAAAATGTTGACTTTTTCATACTTAGTGGATATATTAATTCTAATTACACCAAGATCCCACATTTTAAGTTTTACATTTGCTAGTATTAATTGCCAATTGCAATTTAAAGTCCCCTAGATGCATTTCTAATTTCAAATTTTGAATTTCAAGTTTTGGTGTCACTATTCACCTCATTGGTCAACAAAAATGTTGACTTTTGGATAGAAAATAGGTATATTGGTTTTAGCACTCCCAATGTACCACATTTTACATTTAAAACTTGTTGGAATTAACCACAAAATCCATTTCCAAATCTAAAACCAAGAGGGCAGAATTTTCAATTTTTGTGACCCAAATTTACTGTTCCATTGGGTCCTGTTGCAGTGGGAATTTGAGGAAATGGTAAACATGAAAGTTGTTCCTTATTTTGTCTAGTTGAATTTCCTTTTTTGAATCACTCCATTTGGAGTTTTGTAGCTCCAGATATGGTCCAAAAACCACAGCTGGCCGGATTTCAATTCTGCAGAATTTACCAATTCTACAGTACCATGAACAGTGACTGCCACTGCCTTGTTGGATAGATTCTGGCCATAATTTGGGGTATGTTTCTTCATGAAAGTTGTTTGTCTATATCTTAACTTGTTGCTGTAAACATTTCAGGTAAATTGACCATATCTACAGTGAGTTATGGCCAAATGAACAGTTACTGTTCATTTGGTCATTTCTGCAGGTGCTGTTGCAGGGTATCCGGATTGGGGCCAGTTTTTGGTCCACTTGCTTTGGTCTTTTGGGCATAGTTTCTTCAGAAAAATTGTGCCATTATGTGTCTAGTTTCATGTCCAATTTTCCAAATACCAATTGAACCTACGCAGCCAAAGTTATGGCTGTCCAAGTGGGCTGGAATCACAGCCACCCTGCTGGTTACTCTAGGCAGCATACCAAACCAGTTTGCAATGCTATAATTCACTCTAAGTCATGGTCAACTTACCTCAAATGGTCACTAATTGACCATTAAAATGTTTATTCACCATTACCTAAGCAAGGTCCAAGTTTCTCTCCAAAACCCTAACCCTAATTGACCAAGCCTCCAATTCATGCATCCCACTCCTAATTTGCTATACTAATCATATAATTTATAAGAGGGGCAGCAATATGTCACTTTAAACCAAAGATTTCTCCTAACCCTAACTCATGTCAAGGCTGCCAAAACTTCATGGAATATAACCATGCTTCATTAATTCAATTTTTGTCAAATTTTTAACTTAACTTAGCTCAAATTCATGATTAGAAAGATGTAAAAGCAAAGGTTATGGCACTAACCTCTTTGGTGATTTTCTAAGCTTGTTCACACCTCACTTTCTTCCACTTTCTCTTCTTCTAATTGCTGCCCAAGTCTTGCTCTAGTGGTAAGGGAAATTTTTAGTGAAGGGAGGACAAGGTTTTGAGATGGTTTGAAGTGGGAAATGAAGCTTAAGGGAGCTTTAATGGTGGAACCTCTTCTCTCTCTCTCTCTCTCAACGTTTTTTAGGCTGCCCAAAGGTTGAAGATGCAGATTGTTTTTTCAAATTTTTGGTCACTTTTATCTCTTTTAATGAGTTTAACAAATTGTGATTGGTGGATAGATTTTTAATGACATCATATGATGTCATTATTAGATATTTTATTTCATTTTCTTTTCTTTTCATCTCTACTCATTTTCAATTTAATTTTTAATAATGTTTATTCACATTTTGTGTCATAATAATTATTTACTTAACTGGACAAGTCGGCCAAAAATCATCTCTGAAGGCGAAATGACCAAAATGCCCTTCGTTTGGCTTAACGGGTCAAAATTGTCTGTACCGATTGAAAATTTTTTCTAAATATTTTCTTGGCATTCTAATGCCATAAGAACCTCAATGACCCTTCTCTGGAGTCCCAAAAATTATTTTATGAATTTTTCCCCGGGTCTAGGGCTCCTCGTTGCGAGAACCGTAACTTCCCTCTGGTTACCCATCGCTTGGGCACGGCTCGTTTAACTTGGTTGTATTTTATTTCAAAAATTTTTCCTAAATTTTTCTTTTTAATATTTGAGTTAATTATGGTTCCTGACTTTAGTTTAAATATTTTTCCGAACGTTCTAGCTGTCCGGACCAACATCGTCACCAAAGAGATGCATTTATGCGGACTAGCTAAAGTGAGGATGTTACATTCCCGCGGCCTCGGGTCGCAACGGCCTTCCCAAAGGCGCACCCATCGCCATGTGTCATTGCGTTAACTTAGCTTCATTTTCTCTCTTTCATTTTTCTTTGAATTTTCTTGTATTTTCTTTTTATTTATTTCATCATTATATGTCTGTTCACTATCACCGAAGTGTAGTTCCAGACATCCTGACTTGCCTGGACTGTTATTTGACTACTGGAGTAGTAGAACGTACAAAATATGTACAGTGGGGATGTTACAACTCTTCCCCTCTAAATAAAAATTTCGTCCTCGAAATTTACCTGATATGAAGAGCTGAGGGAACTGTTGTCTCATTGTGTCCTCGCTCTCCCATGTTGCGTCTTCCATGTTGTGGTGTCTCCATAGGATTTTTACTAGTAGAATTATCTTATTTCTGAGCTCTTTTACCTCTCGTGCCAAGATTTTAGTTGGTTCTTCTTCATATGTCAGGTCAGGTTGTACCACAATTTCTTCTGCTGAGATGACATGTGAAGGATCTGATCTGTATCTTCTGAGCATCGAGATATGGAACACATTATGTATCTTGTCTAGCTCAGGTGGTAAGGCTAATCTGTAGGCTACTTGTCCCACACGTTCAATAACTTCATATGGGCAAATAAACCTTGGGCTTAATTTTCCCTTTTTCCTGAATCTCAACACTTTCTTCCACGGTGATACTCTGAGAAATACTTTCTCGCTAACTTCATACTCAATGTCTTTTCTTTTCAAGTCAGCATAAGATTTCTATCGGTCTGAGGCAACTTTCAAATTAGCCTTTATCAGTTTCACCTTTTCCTCTGTTTGTTTTATTAGGTCTAGCCCCACTAGCTTATCTTCACCCAATTCAGTCCAACATACAGGTGTTCTGCATTTTCTCCCATACAGTGCTTCATAGGGTGCCATTTGTATGCTAGCTTGATAGCTATTATTGTATTCAAATTCTGCCAGTGGAAGGTATCTGTCCCAACTTCCCTCAAACTCAATAACACAACTTCTCAGCATATCCTCGAGGACCTATCACCTATGTTCGGTTATTATTATCATTATCAGTTCAATTATTATTTACAATAACTCAATGAGTTTCAAATTTTACCTGGATTATTCTTTCTAACTGTCCATCCGTCTGAGGATGAAAAGCCGTACTAAAATGGAGTTGTGTGCCCAAGGATTCTTGTAATTTCTTCCAAAATCTAGATGTAAACCTCGGGTCTCTATCAGATATAATGGAAAGTGGAATTCCATGTAGTCTAACTATCTCACTGATGTACAATTCTGCTAGCTTTTCCAGTGAGTAGTCAGTTCTGACTGGCAGAAAATGTGCTGATTTGGTTAACCTATCCACAATCACCCATACTGCATCATGCTTCTTCTGAGTGAGAGGTAGACCACTGACAAAGTCCATAGTGACTCGGTCCCATTTCCATTCAGGTATGTTTATGGGCTGTAACAAACCTGATGGAACTTGATGTTCTGCTTTGACTTATTGACAGGTCAAGCATCTAGTTACATGGTCAACTATGTCCTTCTTCATACCTGGCCACCAGTATTGGAGTTTCAGGTCATGGTACATTTTTGTGCTTCCTGGGTGCATAGCATACACACTGTTATGTGCTTCTTTCAGAATACTGGTTTTCAACTCTTTATCATCTGGTACACATACTCTATCTTTATAGTACAGGCACCCATTTTCCTTCACTTCATATTCAATTTCTTTCCCCTCAGTGATTTTGCCCATAACAGCCATTAATTTCTCATCTGTCTTTAGTATTCCTACTCATGAAATTCTATTATTCATTAGTTCTCTGATTTCGCATACTGGAATCCTTACTGGTCTTTCAGTCTCTTTTACCAATTCCAACTCTATTAAATTACCCTTTGTCTAGGTATTCTGCATTTATCTCATACAAAACTTATATCTTGATATCTTCATGCTTATTTAATAAATATCACTATACACAAACTCCATCAATGGAAGGTATCTATTCTTGCTTCCGGAGAGAGCATCAATACCATTTCTAAATGTATTCTCAAATACCTACATCATTCCTTCCTGTCAAAAATATTAAAATACTGATAAGACTCCATATCAATGTCCAGTTATCTTCATCCTCAAGGTGTTCTTTCTAATTTATAGCCATACTGGATTCTCTAAGCTCATAGCAATTTTTGTTGCAATGGTAGTCCACATTAGTGTAATCGAGTCACTTACTCTAGCTACCTTAGAAGTGTAGTCTTTCGATAGGCTAGTTCTGAAGTTTTAAATTTCTGACTAGAATTTTCACATTTATTTTCCGTAATAGTACTCTATTCGAGCGTAACTGTATCAAATTATAGATTACTTACAAATATTCTTAGTTTATTGTACCACGAGGAAGCACGTAGCTATACACAATAATCCCATGTCGGTACTGTAATCTGCAGCTTACAATACAAACATCGAGAATATTACATAGCCACTATGTTATGACCTCATGAACTAGGTTTTCTACTTCTTTTTCTAATGCCCTCTGCGACTCTGAGTCCATATCTTAACTTTGAATAATCAAAAGTAAATAGATCTGCATTGTGTCACCTCGACTCTTATGAATGCAATGCATGTATGCACACTATCTTTCCACTTATCTTTGCCTAGGAATGCCTAAACCGTGCTCTGATACCACTAAATGTAACACCCCTCACCCGTCTACAGTGTAGCCGAGCAAGACGTGCTACACGGCGTGCCGGAGCACCTGATCTTATCTGATTTCATTATAGTTCTAGATTTACTTGTTCAAAAACATTATCTGAGGTTTGGGCTATTTTTACTTTTATCAAAATCTGACTAATTTAGAAAATTCAAAAATTTCAATGATAATCCAGCAGAGTACTGGCAGTAATTTGGACTAACAGTTCTTTTGAACCTGCCAAAAACAATTTCAATATATACTCAAATTCACAACTCAGAATCAGTCTCAAAATTTTTCATACTCAATCTCAATCAGAATCATCATGATCAGATACTTAACTCATATATCAAAATTCTTACATTTTATTATTTTGCATAATTTGCCAACTAATTACATAAATTTGTCAAGTACAGGATGTACAAATAATTTACATTATACTTAGAATGAACAAAATACATAACATGTATAAATATGAGCCCTATCTACATGCATTGCTGAGGAGGTGACAACCTTCAATTCTTCTGACACTTCTGCAGATCTAGACTTCAAAAATCTCAGTCGACAGTCTACTGGTTTTACCTTCAGTACCTGCGCGAGGAAGCAATTCCATCGCGCTAAGCATTTCTGCTTAGTGGTGCAATAGTATAACAAGAAATAATACATACAATTAAAGAAATAAATCATAATTCAGATACTTAAGAATCAATTTAATTTGGTATGGTATTTCTAGTATCAATGATCTTATATACTAGTTTGTTCCTCTTTGGAAGTGCTTAGTTTATAACTTTTTAGTAATATTACCCAGTATACAAATTATTCTAACTGTATTGTATTTTAAGTCTCTACGGTTCTACAATTTATATTTTTATTATGTTTCTTTTGCTAATTTCTTTTACTCATTCATTCAATACTTAATTTAATTGTACTGAAATTTCATTATACTTAACTTAACTTAGCTTCCTGAATTGAATAATGTTTTAAATGATCGCCATATAGCCTATATATCGACTGCATCGATAAACGGATATACTAGCACTAGGTACCTAGTACCTCGGGCCGTCACACCATCGGTCACAAAGTATCTCCCGGTGTGCAAACAGTGTGGCTAAAAAGCCATATAATCAATCAGGCATTAAGCCGAGTATAATAATACAAACTGTATAGCCATAGGCTATTAAAATCATAGTATGGCATAATAAGCCATAAAACACAGTATGAAGTAAAGTCATTTCTGAGCAATTTGTCGAATCCTATTGGCATGCCAACCTATCCAAACTAGTCAACTAGGCAAATTAGGGCATATTATAATGTTACATATTTAATTCTTTATTCATAGGGTTTATACATCTTTATGCCTTTCACTAGTCAATAAAATTATTGACCTTTTTATGCATCATGGATAGGTTGATTCTAACATCAATATGTTACAATTTACAATTCAATATGTTGTCAATATAATGCAATTTACCCTTTTCACAAGTTGGCATTCATTGCCAAATCACTCCAAGCATCATTTTATGTAATTACCAATTTTTAATTTTAGTGTGCTAGATTGGTCTAGCTTAAAGTCCTATTTCTCTTGGTTTTTAGCTTTTGGTCAAAGAAGCAAAATTGTAGCTCTATGTCTTATTGCACGCGGGGCAAAATTTTAGGTCATTTCGAGTTGTATAGACCAAGTTATGGTCAATCTACTAGAGCTGGACAGATTGCACCTTTACTTCAAAATTTTGTCAATTTCTCAATTTTTGTGTGCTAGATTTGTCTAGCTTAAAGTCCTATTTCTCTTGGTTTTTAGCTTTTGGTCAAAGAAGCAAAATTTTAGCTCTATGTCTTATTACACGCGGGGCAAAATTTCAGGTCATTCTAAGTTGTATAGACCAAGCTATGGTCAATTTACTAAAGTTGGATAGATTACACCTTTAGTACAAAATTTGGTCAATTTCTCAATTTTTGTTTGCTAGATTTGTCTAGCTTAAAGTCCTATTTCTCTTTGTACTATTCCCTTCAATTCATTTCATTAGTCAACCTATAATGTTGACCCTTGATGTACTCTGTGACACCCCTTACCCGTCTACAGTATATCCGAGTAAGATATGTCACACGGTGTACCGGAACACTCTATTTTATCTTAATCATATTTATTCTTCCTTAATTAATTTTTATCATAGTTTTGAATATAACTTGTGAAATATAATTCATTTAAGCCATTTATTAAAATTATAATTTATTTGAGGTTCCGAAAATTTTATAGAAAATCCGGCAGAGTACCGGCTAAAAATGGAGAAAACAGTTCTTCAGAACCTGTTAAAAACACTTCCAATAATCATTTCCAACAATCCCAACTTCATTTCATCAACAAAATCTCAATATGTTTTTCAACAACATTTCCATTTCTCAATCATTCATCTCATATGATAATCATATGATAATCATGTAAAAGTCATAAATAAATATTCACTTTTTCATTCACAAACACAATATCTACTATTTACATTAATACCAAAATACATTACATAAGTTTCAATTACATATGAGAAAATAAAAGTTATTTACAAAATACCAAAATGAAACCTAGTGTCCTACCAATGCACTGAAGATGGTGAGGTGACACGGACACTATGCAGAGCTACAGGAGGTCTCACCCAGTCTGTGGTCTATCGGGCTCTCGGTCAGGATCTCCAGAACCTACGCGTGGCAAAAGCAACGCGCTAAGCAATAATGCTTAGTGGTGCCAATAATATAATAAAAAGAAATAACAAAAAAATAAATATGTAGTGAATGTATTAATGTCTCATTGTAAATAAATTTTCTTTGAGTATTTGTGGTTGTACTTATTTTGTACTGGTTATATTTGTTATTTCATTACATTTATCCACTTTCATTTTTTTGTTGCCCAAGTAACCTATCTTTGACGCATCGGATCGATAAACGGGTAACCGCACCGGGTATCAAGTACCTCGCCGTCACACCATCATCCACATATATGTCTCGGTGCAGCAAATGTAATGACTAATAAGCTATAATAACATTAGGCACAAGGCCAAGTATCAACATAATGTCAGAATGGGTAAAAGCCATGAAATCACAGAATGGCATAATGCCATGTGCAATACTGCTAACTGAACCCTATTGGCATGCCAAACTATCCAAACCAATCTTGTTAGGTATACTAGGGCATTTGATACTTTTGAATTTTATAATTTTTGAATTTCAAGTTTTGGTGTTACTATTCCCTTCATTAGTCAACAAAAATGTTGACTTTTGCATAGAAATAGGTACATTGGTTTTAACACTCCCAACATACCACATTTTGCATTCAAAATTTGTTGGTATTGGTTAACAATACCATTTCTAAGCTTAAAATTAATGGAGCAGAATTTTCAGGTTTTATACCCTATCTTTACTATTCCATTAGTTACTGTTTCAGTGGGAATTTGAGAAAATGATAAACATGAAAGTTATTCCTTATTTTGTCTAGTTGAATTTTTTTTTTTTGAATCACTCCATTTGGAGTTTTGTAGCTCAAGTTATGGTCCAAAAACCACAACTGGCCGGATTGAAAAATTTCAGAACTGACCATATCTACAGTGTAGTAAACAGTAACTTCCACTCTCTTGTTGAATAGGTTGTGGTCATAATTTTGGGTAGGTTCCTTCATGAAAGTTGTTGGTCTATATCTCAGCTTGTTGCTGGTAAACTTTCAAGTCAATTGGGCCATTCTACACTGAGTTATGGCCAAATGAACAATCATTGTTCATTTGGTCATTCTGCAGAAACTGGTTGCAGGACACCCGGATTGGGGCAAGTTTTTGGTCCACTTGGTTTGGTCTTATGGGCATGGTTTCTTCACCAAAATTGTGCCATTATGTGTCTAGTTTCATTTTCAATTGGCCAAACGTCAATTGAACCTCTACAATTCAAGTTATGGCTGCCCAAACCTGCTGGACTCATGTCCAATTCTGCAGGTCACCATGGGCAGCCACACTAAACCTAAATCCCATCACTAAACACACTTCATTTCTTGTTTACCAATAACCAAATGGTCACTAATTGACCATTAAAATGTTCCTACACCATTATAGGATTAAAACCTTAATTTGTTCAAAACCCTAAATTCTCAATTCCTCTATTCTTCCATTAACTTACAATATAAGGTGCTAAGTGTTAATTTCATATCAAAGGACAGCTTTGTACTCTTTTAATCTAAAAAAAAATCATCAAAACTCTCATAAGTTCATGGCTGCCAAAAATGGTAAAAATTCATCATGCAACTTTTGTTTAATTTCACTTAATTTTTACACTTAATTCCTATTCCACATATGATATACATAAAATTCCTAGAAGGAATTGGCACTAACCTCACTTGTGACCTAACTTGGACTTGCCCAACTTCAAAATTTCCTCAAATTTCTGCTGCCTTATGCTTCCTCAAGGTTTAGGGATAATTTTTTGTGAAGAAAGTTTAGGGTTTTGGGGTGGAGAGCTTAGGGAAAATCAAGCTTGAACAAGAGCTTTCATGGAGTTTTTTTCTCCTCTCTCTCTCTCTCAACGTTTCTGCAGCCCAAAGATTGAAGATGGCTGTCCACTTTTGCAATTTTTATCTCCTTTTGTTCATGTTTAAGTAGTTTTTAATGATGTGTCAAAATTTGGTTGGGTGAAAATATTTTAATTGCATCATGCTCATGTCATAAATATGACTTTTATTTCATTTTCTTTTCTTTTCTTTTCTACTCATTTTCAATTCAATTTTTAGCAATATTTATTCATATTTTAGATCATAATAATTATTTACTTAACTAGGCAAGTCGGCCAAAAATCGCCTCTGAAGGCGAAATGACCAAAATGCCCTCCGTTTAGCTTAACGGGTCAAAATTGTCTGTACCGATTGAAAAATTTTTCTAAATATTTTCTTGGCATTCTAATGCCATAGGAACCTCAATGACCCTTCTCTGGAGTCTCAAAAATTATTTTATGAATTTTTCCCCGGGTCTAGGGCTCCTAGTTGCGAGAACCGCAACTTTCCACTAGGTTACCCATCGCTAGGGCACCGGCTCATTTAACTTGGTTGTATTTTATTTCTAAAATTTTTCCTAAATTTTTCTTATTAATATTTGAGTTAATTATGGTTCCTCACTTTAGTTTAAATATTTTTTCGAACGTTCTAGCTGTCCAGTCTGACACTGGTCACTGGAACAGTAGAATGTACGGAGTTGCTACAGGGAGGGTGTTACAACTCTTCCCCTCTAATTTAAATTTCGTCCTCAAAATTTACCTGATGCAAACAGTTGAGGGAACTATTGCCTCATCGTCTCTTCACTTTCCCAAGTTACCTCTTCGGTGTTGTGGTGCCTCCAAAGCACTTTCACCAGTGGAATCTGCTTATTCCTCAACTCTTTAACTTCCCGAGCCAGGATCTGTATGGGTTCCTCTTCATATGTCAAATCCGATTGTACTTCAATTTCTTCCATGGAGATGACATGTGAAGGATCTAAGCGGTATCTTCTTAGCATAGACACATGGAACACATTGTGGATCTTATCCAACTCTGGTGGTAAAGCTAGCCTATAGGCCACTGGACCCACACGTTCAATGATTTCATATGGGCCAATGAACCTAGGGCTTAACTTACCTTTTGTTCCAAACCTCAGTACTTTCTTCCACGGTGACACCTTGAGGAACACTTTGTCGCCAACCGCATATTTTATTTCTTTTCTCTTCAGGTCGGCATAAGATTTTTGTCTATCTGAGGCAACCTTCAGATTGGCTTTGATTAGTTTTACCTTCTCCTCAGTCTGTTTCACCAGGTCTAGCCCTACCAGTTTATCTTCGCCCAATTCAGTCCAGCACACTAGAGTTCTACATTTCCTCCCATACAGTCCTTCATACGGGGCCATTTGGATACTAGCTTCGTAGCTATTGTTGTATGAAAATTCTGCCAGTGGGAGGTATCTATCCCAACTTCCCTCAAACTCAATGACACAACCCCTCAGCATATCTTCAAGGACCTGGCATATATTTCATGTTATTATTATCATTTTAATTCAATATTTGTATCAATTCCATTGATTTCAATTGTTTACCTGGATTACTCTTTCTGATTGCCCATCCGTTTGAGGATGGAAAGCTGTGCTAAAGTGGAGTTGTGTACCCAAGGACTCATGCAACTTCTTCCAAAATCTCGATGTAAACCTTGGGTCTCGATCAGATATGATGGAAAGTGGAATTCCATGCAGTCTAACTATCTCACTGATATACAATTCTGCTAACTTCTCTAGTGAGTAGTCACCCTAATCGCAGAAAGTGTGTCGACTTCACAATCTATCCACTATCACCCATACTGCATCATGTTTCTTCTGGATGAGAGGTAGACCACTTACAAAATCCATGGTGACCCGATCCCATTTCCATTCAGGTATGCGTATAGGCTGTAGCAAACCCGATGGAACTTGATGTTCTTCCTTGACTTGCTAACATGTCAAACATTTAGTCACATAGTCAGCGATGTCCTTCTTCATACCAGTCCACCAATACTGAAGTTTCAGATCATGATACATTCTTGTACTTCCTGGGTACATAGCATAAACACTGGCATGTGCCTCTTTCAGAATATTGTCTTTTAATTCCCCATTATCTGGTACACATACTCTTCCTTTGTAGTATAGACACCCATCTGCTTTCACTTCATAGTCAGTTGCCTTCCCTTCTAGGATTTTGCTCATAATAGCAATTAACTTTTCATCTGCCTTTTGCGCATCTAAAATCTGCTGTAGCAGGTTTGGCCTTACTTGCAACTCAGCCAAAATAGCTCCATCTCGAACCAAAGATAGACGGGCATTCAATGATCTCAAAGCTGTGATGCATTTTCTGCTCAAAGCATCAGCAACTACATTTGCCTTCCTAGGATGGTAGTCAATTACACAATCATAGTCCTTCAGGAACTCAATCCATCGTCTCTGTCTAAGGTTGAGCTCCTTCTGGGTTGGCAAGTATTTCAAGCTTTTGTGGTCCGTGTAAATGTAGCACTTTTCACCATATAAGTAATGCCTCCATATCTTCAGTGCGAAGATAATTGCTGCAAGCTCTAGATCATGGGTAGGGTAATTCTGTTCATGTGGCCTTAGCTACCTGGAAGCATAAGCGATCACCTTCCCCTCTTGCATCAATACACACCCTAACCCATTATGAGAGGCATCATTGTAGACCACAAAATCCTTTCCTGACATTGGCTGTGTTAACACTGGTGCCTCTGTCAACATAGCCTTCAACTTCTCAAAACTGGTCTGACACTTGTCATTCTAGTCAAATCTGACATTCTTGTATAACAACTTGGTCATTGGAGCAGCTATTAAGGAAAATCCCTTCACAAATCTTCTGTAATACCCAGCTAGCCCCAAGAAGCTTCTGAACTCAGTTGTATTTCTGGGAGGCTTCCATTCCATCACTGCTTCTATTTTCTTGGGATCCACCCTAATCCCATCAGCTGACACTATGTGTCCAAGGAATGCAATCTCATTCAACCAGAAGTCACACTTTGACAACTTAGCATACAACTTCTTTTCTCTCAGGGTTTGCAGAACAATCCTCAAATGTTCATCATGTTCTTCCCTGGTCTTGGAATACACCAAAATATCATCAATAAAGACCACTACGAACCGATCTAAGTATGGATGGAAGATACGGTTCATAAGGTCCATGAATGCTGCTGGTGCATTAGTTAGGCCAAAGGGCATCACCAGAAACTCATAATGCCCATACCGGGTCCTAAATGCAGTCTTTGGCACATCTACATCCTTCACCCTCAACTGATGATACCCTGATCTGAGATCAATCTTAGAAAATACTCTTGCTCCCTTCAACTGATCAAACAAATCATCAATTCTAGGCAACAGATATTTGTTCTTCACAGTCACTTTATTCAACTGCCGGTAATCGATGTATAACCTCAAAGTCCCATCCTTCTTTTTCACAAACAGCACTAGAGCTCCCCATGGTGACACACTGGGGCGTATAAACCCCTTATCAAGCAACTCTTGCAACTGAATTTTCAACTCCCTCAATTCAGTGGGTGCCATCCTATAAGGAGCAATGGAAATGGGTCCTGTACCCGACAGTATCTCAATAGCAAATTCAACTTCCCTTTCTGGTGGCAAACCAGGTAATTCTTCAGGAAACACATCTGAGAAGTCCTTTACTATGGATATGTCACACAGATCTGGCTTATCCTGCCTAGTATCCACCACATGTGCTAGGTAGGCTTCACAGCCTTTTCTCATCATTCTTTTTGCGACTGTGGCTGAGATGACATTGGACAAGAAATCTGTCCTTTCTCCCACAACTGTGATCTCATTACCCCCAAGAGTTTTCAAAGAAATCCTCTTCAATTTACAATCAACCATTGCCTGATGACGTGACAACCAGTCCATTCCCAAAATCACGTCAAACTCATGGAAAGGCAACTCAATCAAGTCTGCCAAGAATTCATACCCCTGAATCCTTAATGGGCAACCCTTGTACACTTTGTTCACTACCACACTGTGGCCCAATGGATTAGTGACCAGAATGTCTTGGTCACTCTTCCCTACTAGTATCCCCCTTTCTACGGGTAAGTTGATGCAGATGTATGAATGAGTGGATCCTGGATCCACTAATGCATGCACAGATGTATTGTAGAGGGAGAACGTACCCCTGATGACATCCGGGCATCTTGCTCCTCCTGAGCTCTCATGGCATAAGCTCTGGCAGGTGGTCTATTATCAGGCCTCTCTGCTGGCTCAGATGCAGGCCTCTGTGATGGTCCCACTGCCTCAGATTTGCCAGATTTTCTACCCCTTTGTGGTGCAGGAGTAGGTCTGTCTGCTTGTGTTGGAGCAGTTGTAGTAGTTCTGCGTGGACAGTTCCTCAACTGATGCTCTGTTGACCCACACCTTAAGCAGGCACCAGTCACTCTCCAACACTCCCCCTTATGCCATTTCAGACAATGTGGACATGCAGAAGATGCTGGGGCTGGTCCCCTGAACCCCATCCCTGGAGAGCTGCCCACTGATGGTGTGGACTGACCTCTCCTAGGGGTAAACTATGGCCTGGGCCCCTGAAACTGACTTTGACATTGTGATTGACCTGAACCCTGTGCAGGTGGACCCTTGAACTTCTTCCCAGATGCAGGAGATGAACTAGACTGACCTGGGCCCCTCTTCTGCTGTCTCTCTCTTCTGGTCTGCTCACTTATTCTTACTTTTTCAACTTTTATTGTAGCTTCCACTAACTTGGTGAAGTCGGTGATTCCCAAAGCAGTGATCATGATCTTTTGTGTTGTCATTTAATCCCTCTTCAAATCTCTTACACCTTTCAGCTTCATTAGGGACTATCTCCCTTCCGTAGCGGCTCAATCTAACGAATTCCTTTTCATACTCGGCTACCGTTAGCTGTCTCTGCCTCAGGTTAATGAACTCTCTTCTTCTCTCTTCCAGGTATACACTACCCACATATTTCTTCTTGAATTCGGAGAGAAGAAGTCCCAAGTTATTACTTCTGGCTGTACTTCACTGGACACCGTATCCCACCATTCATATGCATCATCTTACAACAGAGATACAGCAGCTTCTAGATTTTGCTCTGGAGTGCAGTGGAGCTGTTTTAAAACCCTGCCTGTTCTGTTCAACCAATTTTCGGCTGCAATAGAATCATCTTCTCTCTTGCCAAAGAAGTCCACTGCTCCAAATTTTCTTAATCTTTCCAGGTGTGATTTCTGCTGTGAAGGTGGTGCTGGCATTACCCCAGCCATTTGTCTGAAGAATTCGGCCATTTGCTGGAACATGGCCTGTGGAGGCTGACCAGGCTCTGCTTGATCTGGCGGAGTAGGTTCTCCCCTACCCCCAGTCTCAGCTGCTGCAGGTGGAGCATGACTTTCCACTTCTTCCTCAACTGCTCTCTGTGATGTAGGGTCCATATCCTATGCAAAATAACAAAGACAAACAAATCTGCATTAGTGTCACCTCAACTCTTACAAATGCAATGCATGGTATGGACTCAATCTAGGCCCAGAAACGCCTAAACCGTGCTCTGATAGCACTAAATGTGACACCCCTTACCCGTCTACAATATATCCGAGTAAGATATATCACACGGTGTACCGGAACACTCTATTTTATCTTAATCATTTTTATTCTTCCTTAATTAATTTTTATCATAGTTTTGAATATAACTTGTGAAATATAATTCATTTAAGCCATTTATTGAAATTATAATTTATTTGAGGTTCCGAAAATTTTATAGAAAATCCGCAGTATCTGGCTAAAAATGGAGAAAAGCAGTTCTTGAACTCATTAAAAACACTTCCAATAATCATTTCCAACAATCCCAACTTCATTTCATCAACAAAATCTCAATATGTTTTTCAACAACATTTCCATTTCTCAATCATTCATCTCATATGATAATCATATGATAATCATGTAAAAGTCATAAATAAATATTCACTTTTTCATTCACAAACACAATATCTACTATTTACATTAATACCAAAATACATTACATAAGTTTCAATTACATATGAGAAAATAAAAGTTATTTACAAAATACCAAAATGAAACCTAGTGTCCTACCAATGCACTGAACATGGTGAGGTGACACGGACACTATGCAGAGCTGCAGGAGGTCTCACCCAGTCTGTGGTCTACCGGGCTCTCGGTCAGGATCTCCAGAGCCTACGCGTGGCAAAAGCAACGCGCTAAGCAATAATGCTTAGTGGTGCCAATAATATAATAAAAAGAAATAACAAAAAATAAATATGTAGTGAATGTATTAATGTCTCATTGTAACTAAATTTTCTTTGAGTATTTGTAGTCGTACTTATTTTGTACTGGTTATATTCGTTATTTCATTACATTTATCCACTTTCATTTTTTTGTTGCCCAAGTAACCTATCTTTGGGCATCGGGTGGATAAACGGGTAACCGCACTTTGGGTATCAAGTACCTTGGGCCGTCACACCATCGGTCACATATATGTCTCCGGTGTGCAATGAGCAGCTAATAAGTCAGTAATAACATTAGGCACAAGGCCAAGTATCAACATAATGTCGAATGGCTAAAAGTCATGAAATCACGAATGGCATAATGTCATGTGCGATCGCTAATCGAACCCTATTGGCATGCCAAACTATCCAAACCAATCTTGTTAGGTATACTAGGGCATTTGATACTTTTGAATTTTACAATTTTTGAATTTCAAGTTTTGGTGTTACTATCCCCTTCATTAGTCAACAAAAATGTTGACTTTTGCATAGAAAATAGGTACATTGGTTTTAACACTCCCAACATACCACATTTTGCATTCAAAATTTGTTGGTATTGGTTAACAATACCATTTCTAAGCTTAAAATTAATGGAGCAGAATTTTCAGTTTTTATACCCTATATTTACTGTTCCATTAGTTACTGTTGTAGTGGGAATTTGAGAAAATGATAAACATGAAAGTTGTTCCTTATTTTGTCTAGTTGAATTTCTTTTTTTGAATCACTCCATTTGGAGTTTTGTAGCTCAAGTTATGGTCCAAAAACCACAACTGGCCGGATTGAAAAATTTCAGAACTGACCATATCTACAGTGCAGTAAAAAGTAATTTCCACTCTCTTGTTGAATAGGTTCTGGTCATAATTTTGGGTAGGTTCCTTCATGAAAGTTGTTGGTCTACATCTCAGCTTGTTGCTGGTAAAATTTCAGGTCAATTGGGCCATTCTACACTGAGTTATGGCCAAATGAACAATCACTGTTCATTTGATCATTCTGCAGAAACTAGTTGCAGGACACCCGGATTGGGGCAAGTTTTTGGTCCACTTGGTTTGGTCTTATGGGCATGGTTTCTTCACCAAAGTTGTGCCATTATGTGTCTAGTTTCATTTCTAATTGGCCAAACATCAATTGAACCTCTACAATTCAATTTATGGCTGCCCAAACCTGCTGGACTCATGTCCAGTTCTGCAGGTCACTATGGGCAGCCACACTAAACCTAAATCCCATCACTAAACACACTTCATTTCTTGTTTCAATAACCAAATGGTCACTAATTGACCATTAAAATGTTCCTACACCATTATAGGATTAAAACCTTAATTTGGTCAAAACCCTAAATTCTCAATTCCTCTATTCTTCCATTAACTTACAATATAAGGTGCTAAGTGTTAATTTCATATCAAAGGACAGCTTTTGTACTCTTTTAATCTAAAAAAAAATCATCAAAACTCTCATAAGTTCATGGCTGCCAAAAATGGCAAAAATTCATCATGCAACTTTTGTTTAATTTCACTTAATTTTTACACTTAATTCCTACTCCACATATGATATACATAAAATTCCTAGAAGGAATTGGCACTAACCTCACTTGTGACCTAACTTGGACTTGCCCAACTTCAAAATTTCCTCAAATTTCTGCTGCCTTATGGTTCCTCAAGGTTTAGGGATAATTTTTTGTGAAGGAAGTTTAGGGTTTTGGGGTGGAGAGCTTAGGGAAAATCAAGCTTGAACAAGAGCTTTCATGGAGTTTTTTTCTCCTCTCTCTCTCTCTCAACATTTCTGCAGCCCAAAGATTGAAGATGGCCATCCACTTTTTCAATTTTTATCTCCTTTTATTCATGTTTAAGTAGTTTTTAATGATGTGTCAAAATTTGGTTGGGTGAAAATATTTTAATTGCATCATGCTCATGTCATAAATATGACTTTTATTTCATTTTCTTTTCTTTCTTTTCTACTCATTTTTAATTCAATTTTTAGCAATATTTATTCATATTTTAGATCATAATAATTATTTACTTAACTGGACAAGTCGGCCAAAAATCGCCTCTGAAGGCGAAATGACCAAAATGCCCTCCGTTTGGCTTAACGGGTCAAAATTGTCTGTACCGATTGAAAAATTTTTCTAAATATTTTCTTGGCATTCTAATGCCATAGGAACCTCAATGACCCTTCTCTGGAGTCCCAAAAATTATTTTATGAATTTTTCCCCCGGTCTAGGGCTCCTAGTTGCGAGAACCGCAACTTCCCACTAGGTTACCCATCGCTAGGGCACCGGCTCACTTAACTTGGTTGTATTTTATTTCTAAAATTTTTCATAAATTTTTCTTATTAATATTTGAGTTAATTATGGTTCCTCACTTTAGTTTAAATATTTTTTCGAACGTTCTAGCTATCCAGTTTGACACTGGTCACCGGCACAGTTGAATGTACGGAGTTGCTACAGGGAGGGTGTTACACACTCTACGTGAGTCAATTCTAATGTTACCAATATGTCACATTTTATAGCCCTTTAGTGTTGGTATATGTTACCAATTTCATTTCCAAGTGTATTGCATTTTATTGCAATTTACCGGATTTCGGTCTACTATTTTGACCTAGCCAGACAACCTAGTTCCCTCGATTTTTGGGTTTTGGTCCAAACTACAAACTTGTAGGTCTATGTCTTATGGAACGCAGGGCAAAATTTCATGTTATTCTGAGTTATGTAGACCAAGTTATGGTCATTTTACTATTGCTGGTCAAAATGTATCAAAATTGGTCACTTTAGGTCATTTTAGGTTGGCCAGTTTTTGGACCCGAACTAGTGCAAGCTTTTTGACTTTCTTATGGTCATTTCTGGGAATGGGTGTCTCCATAAGACTTGTAGATATAGGTCTTAACTATTCATGGTCAAAATTTCAGGTCAATTGGACCTGTTTTGAGTGAGTTATGGCCTAAACACTAACTGCTGCCCAAATGGTCAGTTTTCAGGCCTTAAATGCACTAATCCGGATTTGGTCACTTTTTAAGGTCAGTTTCTAGGCAGAATTTTGGCAACATTTCTACATGAAAGTTGGCCTATTTGGTGTCTAGTTTCATCCCATATTAGCCTCATACCAATTGGGTTCATAGTTTGGCACTTATGGCCTAATTTAGGTACTACCTTCAATACACAACCTGCACAAAGCATATACACTTCCAATTTGATATTCCTTCTCCTCCTCATTACTTCAATATTCAATCTATGGCACTTCTATATATATATATATATATTATACACAATTCCAGCAAGAATTCTGGGCAGAATACTCAAAGGCACAAGGCACACAATACACCATTAAACTTCAACATTTACATCCACCCAAATTCAATGTACATCAACACTTATGTTACACAAACACTTCCATTGTAACTACACATGCTGCCCACAATTTAATACCATCACATCTCATCAATATATTACATAAATTCACATACAATTTCATAACATTATAGGCTACCAATTTCAAGCTCAATTGTCCAAGTCTTCAAAATGTTGTTCAAAACCCACTTTCACATTGTCAACCTCACATGTACTCTTACAATTAAATTCTACCACTTATAATCACATAAATTGAGCATCATTAATCAACAATAATATGCATAAATTAACCATTTTCATGCTTCTCAAGGCTGCCCCAATTCAACAATTATCCAAGGTCTTCAACAATTCTTTCAAACTCCTAATTCAATTACTCAATCTCAACATACACATAAAGTTAATTTGCTAGGACCTCTAATTACCTTAATCAATATCATTTCCCATCAACTACATGTAAAGATAATTCAAACCTCTTTAGGTTCCATGGCTACCAAATTCAATCACCATTAAATATTCATCCAATCCTTCCAATTTTTCAATAATTCAACTCATCTCAACCTTAGTACAAAGTTTAATTAAGTGAGGTAAGGAAAACTAGCACTAACCTTTATTTAGAGCTTGCTAAACCTTGAAATTTCTTCTTTTTCTTGCTGCCCAAAGCTTTCCCATGGTGTGGAGACAAAGTTTGATGAAGGGAACCTTGAGTTTTAAGTTGAAAATGGGGGAGGATTGAAGCTTGCATGATGAGTTCTCATGGAGGAAAAATGGAGACCCATATTCGGCCATGGAAGTGGAATTGAAGAAAATGAATGGTTTTCCTCATAAAATCTGTCCACTTAGTGCTTTTACACGTCCATAAGGCTCCACTAATTAAGATTTATGAATATAATATATCCCACTCACTTTAGGTTAATATTAGTATAATTAAACTTATAGTTATTTCAATTATGTCCCCATAATTTCTTTTAATTACATTATGTATAAAACTTCTTATTTTCATGACATTTTCAAAATTTAATACTACTTATTTTTCATGGACATTTAGGTCAAAAGTCAACTCTAGGTGTCAATTGACCAAAATGCCCCACTTCGGGTTATATTCCTAATTTTTCGGTAACACCGATTTTTGTCTGTTTCTCGAATTTTTGTTTTTCTTTGTACTAATTTATTAATTTTTCTTTAATAATTCTAGTGTCAATTATATTTCAATAGACCTTTACTTACATCCCAGAATTACATTCCGAGGGTTCCCCGTGGTCTCGGGCAACGACCTTCCGGTCTGATCGACCATCATGCGGTCTTAAGCTCATTTAACTTAGCTTCATTTTCTCTCTTTCATTTTTCTTTCATTTTTTTTGTATTTTCTTTTTATTTATTTCATCATTATATGTCTGTTCACTATCACCGAAGTGTAGTTCCAGACATCCTGACTTACCTGGACTGTTATTTGACTACTGGAGCAATAGAACGTACAAAATATGTACAGTGGGGATGTTACATTCCTAATGGGAGATATGATATAAATACTATTATGGGGTCAAGTGGCTATTTAGTTCAATTTCAGGATTTAGAATACTAAATTATCCTAGCAAATTGTCCAAGTTCCATTAATTTCTAGGTTTGGTCAAAACATCAAAATTATAGTTCTAGGTCTTATGGAGATTTTAGCTTTGGAATCACTACATTTGCAATTTTGTGAATCAAGTTATGGCATTTTTGCCAAAACTGGTCAGATAGGTCAAAGTCTAGAATTTCAGGTCAATTTGGGTTCTGGTCAGAATTGTTGACCTAAATTTTTCTAGCAAATTGGTTGAGTTGGAGTCAGAACTGGGCTCTGTGTTCTCCATGAAAAATGTGCTACTATGTCTAACCTTTCCATTGGTTCAAGAATCAAGTCATTTTGACCTTCCTAAAGTGAGTTATGCCCATTTGAACATTTACTGTTCATATGGTCATTTTTCCCAGTCCAGTATGTGGTTACCCGGATTCAAGCCAATTTTAGGTCATGCTAAGTTTAGTTTCTGGGTAGGGTCTCTGCATGAAAAATGTGGCTTTATGTCCTAAGTTTTACCTTCAATTGGCCTCACACTAATTGGAGCAATGTGGCTCTACTAATGGCCACATAACCACACTAGGGTCAAGGTCCAGAATTCCTGCACAGAAATTCAACACTTCCAATCTTAATTCTACCCAACTACCAAACTTCAATCACATTCATTGCACTTCATATAGTCAATAAATGGTCCCAACAATGTCAATTAGGCATCAATTCATAAAACCCTAAATTTTGGGTCAAAACCCTAACTATCAAAATTCTCAACTCATACAACACCATGCAATTCACTCAACTTTCCATTAAAAATCATGTGTATACATCCATTAACACACATAAACAAGCTTAAAGCCATCAAACTCACTAATCCATCCCACCATCCATGTTGATCGAAATTTTAAGGTTTCAATTATTCATCAATTCCTTCAAATTTTAATCAATTCTAACATACCTCAACTAGTTTCAAGAACTTAAGAAGAGAGAAGCTAGAAATTTGCACTAACCTCACTTATGACCAAACTTTTACTTGCTAGAACTTCAATTAACCCCTCTTTTTTGGCTACCTATGGCTTCCTTAAGGTGTGAAATCAATTTTTTGTGAAGACAAGAAGGGGTTTTAGTGTGAGAATAGAAGGAAAATCAAGCTTGAAAAGCTTGAAAATGGTGGGAGATTGTTACCTATGGCGGTTCAGCCAAGAGCTTAAGGGAGGAAGAAGATGAGCTTTTCAATTAATGTAAATTGTCTTATGTATATATATTTATCCTAATGTAATTGTATTAAACTTTTAATGATGTTATTTTATCATCATGCTTACTCATGCTTAGGTCATCATGTGGTAAGGCTTATGTCATAATTCAATTTTATTTCCTTTTCTTTCTTTTCTCTTTTCCATTACACAATTCATGATTTTAATTTATTTTGAATGTTTTGTTCTCACTCTTTTTTATTAATATTTAGGTTAAGATTCAACACTGAGGGTGAAATGACCAAAATGTCATTTATTGTGTTCATCGAGTTATAATTACTTTTACCGATTGACTTTATTTCCTTGCATTCCTTTGACATTTTGATTGTCATTAATCCTTATTAATCCTTTAATTAAGTCCTAAATATTTATCTCACAGGGTTCCCCATGAGTCTGGGGTTGGCAACTATATTCACAGTCGCTTCCCGTTAGGGTTACTCATCGCCGGAACCTCGGCTCCTTTAACCTATTGGCATTTCGCTTCTTTTATTTTTCCTTAATTTTACTTAGTCTTTATTCAATCAATTTATGTCTCCTCACTCTAGTTTAAGTATAGTTCCAGACATCCTGACTGTCTGAACAAACATTAATCATTGAAACAATAGAATGTACGGACTACCTAAAGTGAGGGCGTTATAGAATGGTGGTAGATTGAAGTTTTTTGAAGTTGATTAGAGCTTGTGAACAAGGTTAGTGTTAAGTAATCTTATGAATTTGAGTACTTTGTCAATTAGGAGTTAGGTTTTTTATGCTAATTAGGGTTTTTATGGTATGAGGCCTATTTAGTGATTTTGAGCTTGTATTATGATCAATTGATGTGCAATTGTTGGGAAATATTAATGATTTGGTGAAGAAATTAAAGGAATGTGTGTGGTGCATTAAGTACTAAATCTAGACAATTTGAGTCCAATAAGGTTATTAGCTCATAACTTGAGCTACATAACTCCAATTGAAGTAAAACCAACAGGAAATGAAACCTAAGACAAAATGCTAAAACTTTCATGCAGAACACTTGACTAGAAAATGGCCAGAAGTTACCTCAATTAAGGCTAGAATCAGGCAATGCAAACCTGAAACCTGGAAAATTGATCAAATGAACAGTACATAATTAATTGAGTATAACTCACTCTACAAAACTCCAAATTGAGTGAATCTTAAACTTGTGTAATCCTGAGACATAGGGGAACAATTCATATGAAGACTATGAAGTCAAATTATGATTATAACCTATCCAAATTAGCTAGACAAAATAGGTCTAGAAACCTGACTAGATTCTAGAATAGCCCTAAAAACTTGGGAAATTATCACCTGAACAGTTTTGGCAAAATAATCATAACTAAAGTTACATAAATGGAAATTAGATGATTCCAAAGCGAAAATAACCATAAGACATAAAACTAAAACTTTCATGTTTTGACCTAGACCCAAATGTAAGGGCAAGGTGGTTAAAATGTTAGAGTAATTTAGAACATTAGAACTGAGAAATTCCTGTAACTCAACAATTTTGTTTTGTGACCTCCATGTGGTTAACAGAGCATAACTTCCTTTGTAAATCTCCAATTGAGGTGTTATAAAATGATTTGGAAACTTAATACAGAGGCCTAAAACTTTGTTTTAGAGATCTGATACCAATTCTGAGCATAAAGTACTCAAACATGGAATGCAAATTTAGGTAAAAATCTGGAAAACTTGAGAATCTCAAGGTAACATACCCACGAGCAGTACCTAGTTTTTTTACCATAACTGATGATCTAAACCTCCAAATTAAGTGATTCAAAATGATAATTAAAACTAAGACATAGAGGAACAATTTTCATGAAGATCACTTTGATAAATTATGACTGAAAATAGGTTGAAATTGAGTTTTAAAGTTAGGTGCAAATGCTGCCATGAATATGGAAAAGTGGAAATATGTAGTTAGTTTAGGAATTTTACTAGGAATTTATTTGATTTGTTAATGGGGACATTAGAATGAGTATTGAAGCTTCAAAATTGTGTATTTTTAATGGAGAATGAAACCTTGATGTAAAAGAAGAAATTGATCAAGAGGGGAAATTAAGATAAGCTTTGTGCACAACTTGATTTCCTTGTGTTTTAAATTTCAAATGAAATTAATAAAATTTCTATAAATCAAATTTGAGTTCCTTTGTAATTGTGAATTATTTATATTTGTTTTGAGAATATTTGAATATTGAAATGAGTTCATCATTGTGTTAAAAGGGCGGATGTTGGCCATTGATGTTATTGTAGCAAGAGGGTGGCCGGAATGAATGTGTTTTAGAAGTGTTTGAGAATTTGTTGTGTTGCCAACCCTATATGTTGAATTATGATGATTTGAAATACGTGGGTATTTGAATGGAAATTGTTTAAATTTTTTTGAAACCACAGTTGGCATGACAAACTTTTTTGCTTCTCTCATTAGTAACGGCTAGTGAGGTTGAGATTGATTATATTACCTCCCTCTCTGGCTTGCCAGTTGAGGTTGAGATCGGATGAGTATTCATATTTGCTAGCTAGCCCTCCCTCATTAATAACGGTTAGTAAGGTTGAGATAACTTTGTCGTGGTATACAACACGGCATTTATCGTGAAATTTTGTGTCATGGCTTAAACTGTGTGATGTTGGCAACACTAATGATTTTTGAATGTTGTAATGAATGATTTGTTGATACTCGGAAAATGTTATTAAGGTTTTATGATTCATAGAAAGTTTAGTATTTCAAATATTTTGTTATGAATTGATAAATTATGTTTTTATTGGGATTTTAAAATTAATGGTTGTACACCACTGGGTTATATACTCAACGATAGCTGTTTTAATGCTATCGCAGGTAAAGGAAAAGAGAAGGCAGCTGAGTGAGCTTACTAGAAGTTACAATTGGTCTGTTCAGCGGGTATATTTTAGGTATACCCTTGTGAATTGTAATTTTGATGTAATTATAGCTATAAGTATGTAAGACTCATTTGAGCAATTGTACAAAAATATTATATTATTATTTTGTAACATTGAATGAATGTAATTTTGAAACGAATTGTTCCTTTGATTGTGAATGAAAAAGGCAACTTGATAAATATTGATTTGATGAGTATTTGTAAAATATATATTGCTACAGGTTGTTGTTAATAGGTTTTCAATTTTTGGTTTATTGAATTTTCAGCAGTTACCATGCCAGAGTTTCGCAAAATTTTCTTAAAAAAAAAGCTTATTTTTCTTTGATTAATTTTCATAGCACTTTCTTAAACCTTTTTATCATCAAGTTAGCTTAAAATGGATTTGAATTCATTCAAAATCCCTTGTAATATGTTTAATGTATTATTGATAGACGGAGCTCGGTAATTCATTAAGCATATTACGGGATCGTGTTATATTTTATGGAAGGATAAGGTGTGACAAAACTTCTGCAATACTACCCTTCCAGGAATTTGTTACCTCTATAGTTCACAGAAGATATTAAACTACTAAACGTCAATGGAAAAATATGCTGCACTACCAGACTCCATTGATAGAAGAGCATTACCCATACCTAACTCTCTAACCAAAAGAAATCAACGATCCATGTTATATTTCGAATTGCCAAATAGCTTATTCAAATATTAAAAAATAAATAAATAAAATCCCACAAAGGAGAAAAAAAAATCCTAATAATGAGGAGAAACAGGACTCCAATATTAGGGAGACACAAATTTGAAGAGAGAAATTCAAATTTATTCCAAGCGGATACAGATATGAGATATTATTAAAAAAAACTAACAAAAAACAATAAATGAAAAAGAAAATCTATCTAGGGTAACCTATCGTTGAAAAACTCACCACTAACAACTTAAAAAAAAAAAATTCTAAAAGACAAAAAGAAAAAGAGAGAAGGAGAATTGAGGAGAATCTTAATTCTTATGGTGAAATAGAAAGTAAACTTCGTAATTTTAAAATAGAGACCAAAATGCATAAATTAATGAGATCCTCTGCAGTTAGCCCTAAGAACATTAAAATCCTAATCATATTTTCTCAGGCAAGATAGGATGGATCTCAATGGTTTGGTAAAAACCACATCTAGAACCAGCCATTAAATTCAATTTGAAAACTATCGCCTTTCAGTTAAGGTTCGAATAATCAAGTACAAGTTCAAGAATTAATTTCCACGAGTATCTGATTTTAAACTCAACTTATGATAAAAATACAGTTTCAAATGTTTATCAATTTTAATATTTTAATTGCTAATTATATTCTACGTCGAAAATTCCATTAAGAATAAAGAATAAAGAAAATAATTTATGTATGTTTCAACTCTTTTTTTCATTTTAACTTAATTTAACTCTTTTTTTCATTTTAACTTAATTTTACTCAATGTCTCTCAATTTCGAGAGTGTTTCATTATTATCTCTTTAACTTGAATTTATATCATAAAAATATTCAAATTTTAATTTAATCTCACCAAAAGTTCTAACCAAATTTCATTGGATACTTCAGTCAAAATTGAACCTAAACATACCTAGGTAAATTAGACACAATAAAAAATAATTCAAAATTTCATCTGACAATAGTAAAGCCTTGAAGAATATCTACAAGAAGTGCAGAGAAATATTTTTATATATCTACCATAAACATGTACAAATCAATTTCTGACCAAAATAACCAACAAAATCTAGCAAAAAGATTTTTGTTCGGTATTAAATTAAAATTTGAGAATTTTTTTATACAAATTGAAGTTTCTCAAAGTTAATAGACTATGAATGAAATTAAGCCATTTATTTTAGCATTCCTCGTTTTATTTTCTTTTCCCCTTCAGCTATTTCCACGTATTGCTACCAAAAGGAAATTCTTTAAAAAAACGCAACCAGCTTTGCCGTGCAAGTCAGTGCCTGCCAGCTGCCAGTGTAAAAGGTGACCACCGTGCCTGTGATAGTTCTGTTATTGGACCAGCGTATCTTGCGAAGCTAAAATCCTGGTTTGCACCGTATTGACATGAAAAATAGATCTCATGAATATAACCTCTTCTAAACCACTCACCCTCAACATCTCCCCACAAAAATAGCCAGTTCTATATTTCCTTATCTCAACCCAAACATCATGATCAGAAATCACACATGAATATTAAATATTAAAATTCAAATTGAAAAACACTTCCAATGAGCTGAGAAGTTATGGGAACCTCAAAGTGAATCTAGAAAAGCTTATTAGAAAATTAACCGAACTGAACCGATCGATAACATGAATTTCCTCTAAGCACAGAAAAGTTCATGCCTTATCGCTGACTTATTTCTTATAATATATAGCCCCTCCGCGATCCCGTCCCTTTCTGTTTTGAAAATGGTACAGCTAACTTTACCAGCAAATAAGTAATAAATCTAAATTACATACGTGGAGCTTTCTCCAATCGTGGGAGAGCATCTGTCATAGAGGAAAACAAAAAATTGCAACCAAAGCATTAGAGGATGATTATATTATATATACTTTTACACTGAGATTGGAGAAGTATCAGTATTTGAGTTAATGTGAATGACGCTTATCATTTAGATGCTTTGGTGCCACTCTGTGATACTGTGTGGAGCCAACAGGCCGTTCCTGCAAGGTTTATAATTGCATTATGCAACACCAAAAATGGGAAAGGGAAATAAAACTATAAATATGGGTTTATGTAATCATTTTTTAAATGCATACCATATCTTGCAAATTACTCTGTATGTGAAAACAGCCCTGCACAGTTGGTACTCTAAAGCCTAGCTGGCCCTGCAAACACCAAAAAACCCATACCAGGATATGCCACTTATGCTGCAAAATAAAATCAAACGGCTCGATAGAACAGGAATAATTATGAAAGCTAGTACCAGTGCCTGCATGCTTTGTTGTGCCCCATAGGAACTAACACATGTCAATATTGAATGTAACTGCCCCTTCATAAGAATGAAATCAAAATGTCAAAATAACCACACATTATGTTGATAGTTTGCTGCCAAATATTATGTAAGAACACCTAAGCCAGAATATTCACAAACACCATACCATGCCTGGTAAGCCCTGATGATAACCATCACGCATTGGCGATATTGAGTTCAGTTGTCCCTGAGATTAGTTTACAAGAATGCACAAACATCAATATTAGTAATAAAAAAAAAATACGATTGCTACTAGTACTTTTACAATGTAATTAACAATTCAATCCGTACTAGCACTACCAAGTTTTACAAAATATAACTTATCTGACATCTGTACAATTAGTACTACAAGTTCCATACCGTGCCTTGCATGCCATGTTGAGGACCATAGAAATCATCAAGGGTTTGTGCCCTGGAGCCCAATTCCTACAAAAAAATGAACATCAACTTAGAAACACTAAAACTAAAATAGTACTTTTGTCAACAATATCGTAATCAAATTTGTGTAAATTGTGGATACACATATGATTTCCATACCATATCTTGCATGTCCTGTTGTGGAACATAGCAATTTTCAGTGGTGTGCGCTCGGGAGTTGATCTGTTCCTGCATATTTTCACGTCCAAAAGGAAGTGAGTTATTGTGCACTAATATAAAGTTACTACAATGCCAGGCAAACATTTGAGAGATAATCAAGTTTCAAGTATGACAAACCAATTGCTGGTAGCTGTCTTTTAAACCAACCGTTATCCCTTCTGGCTCAGAAAGTACCTAAAATACGAAATGAAATCTACTTCAAGGCCATAAAATCCAACAACATAACAAAGTTGTACCAGTTCTTGTTTGACCAACAAACTGTCTACATACCTTTTTCTTCTTATAAATTTTCTTTTTCTTAGATGATTTGGCCATATTGCTGCTACGATTCTCTTCTTCAATGTTAAGAAAACCATGAACGGCCAATGAATTGGGTTCTGAAGCACTTCTAACAGAATTGTTGACACTTACACAACTTCTCAAGACTTCTTCTAATGCCTGGAATGCAATATGATAAGCTTCTTCACATAAAGACCCCGCTTCACACAGTTTGATGGCTCGCTTACATAAATCATTGAAACGTTGTACCCTATAAGGAAGACCATTAGATATTTCGCTAACACTTTGAGTGATCTTTGCATCTTTTGTCCATCTTTTTAATATATAGGGGGATGGTATGTTGGAAACACCAGACATCTGAAGAACAAGGATTGCATGTTTACAAAGAAAACCTCTATATTCAAATGAACGACATAAACAACGAATATCTGATGCTGCTTCATTCCACATTACAAGAAAGTTATGTCGTTCTTCAAAATCGTCAACTTGGAAGTTACAAGTTGCCCCATCTTCACTTTCCTTCTGAAGCTGACATGAAACTGCTCCCAAAACCTCAACCTGAAATTTCTTAAATACTGCATCTGTATAGACTCCCAACATTTGTTTCTCAAATGACGAGTGAGATCTTAATGCAGGTTGTTTGTTTCGTGTTACGAAATCAGCTTTGGCTTCCATTTCAATCCAGTCTTCCAAAAATATTTTATACTGCTCCATAAACTCCTTGAATGTACTTTCCCTGTGAATATACCTGTCAAAGAAAGAGGCTATACTTCCATATCGCTCAGTTGTAGACATTCCAGCTAAAAATGTATCTTGCATATATGTTGGAACCCATCGTTTACGATCTTGAAATAATGAGTGAACCCATTCGTTATCCTGTAGTTCAAACTTATCAACTAATTTCCACCATCTCTTTTCAAATTGCTCATCTGTCCAAGACCTATAAATGCATTTATTGAATTTGGCCATAAAAGTTTCACCTTCATTTGCAACACAAGACAAATTTTCAGGCATCTTACTCAATATATGCCATAAACAAAAACAGTGGCATGTATCAGGAAACACACTTGAAACAGCTTCATTTAAGCATTTCTCTTGCTCAGTAATAATTACTTTAGGAGCTTGACCACCCACTGCTTTACGCCATGTCTGCATTAACCAAATGAAAGTCGATGTAGTCTGCTCTCCAATCAATGCACATCCAAGTAAAATGGATTGAAAGTGGTGGTTGACTCCAATAATGGGAGCATAAGGAACCTTATATTTGCTTCTAACATAAAAGGTATCAAAGAAAACAACATCACAGAAAAAATTGTAATCATGCCTGCCTTTCGCATCGATCCAGAACACATTTCTCAAACGTTTTTCATGGTCAATATCTAATGAATAAAAGAAATTATGATTTTGGGCCTGCATGCACATAAAATGCTCAAGCATGACTTGTATATCGTCCTCATCTAAAGCCAACTGCAGCCCTTTCTTTTGGCATGCAATTACACCAGATTGCTTATTTCGTCCCTGAATGGAATTATAAAAATCATCTGGACAAATCTCATGGTTATGCTCCCTTATGAAACTATATATAATCCACTTTTCTTCCTGCGTTCTCTTCATGTGCATACCTGCTTTGCAATCTGTCTTTATGCATGATCGCGGATTGACAGTTGCACTCGACTCGCGCTTGCTTCCAAATCTAGAACATGCAATTTTTACATCAATAAATTTTCCAGATTTTTTAGATCGTCGACTGGCTTTTATTGTGATGCCAAATCCTACAGATCGAGCATATTCTCTGTAGAAAGAATATGCCGCCTCCTTTGTTTCAAATTCCAAACCATTTTGGGGCTCAATAATTACACCTTTGTTAACAGCATCAGCTCGGACAATATTCCCTTCCACGTGATCTCCATCACCAGGACAACATTCATTTTCATTTGGCCTGCAGGCTTCCTCAACATATTCACCTGCAGGAGAATATATCTCCTCTTCAGTAACATGCAACCTGTATGCACTATCCATGACATCAATACTTTTATTTGATCCAGTATTTAGTTTCTCCTGCTCGTTTGAAGGCAGCTCAAGATCTATCTCCATGAAAAAAATAAAATCTATTGGAAAGAGAATATCATATTACCAAAAACCTGGAAATTTGAAATAGAAATTTTAAGAATGCAGTACAATCATAAAGCAAAATTTAGATGATGAAAAATGTATAACTATGACTCAAAGAATTAAGACAATTAATGTAGGCATACATAATAACTATATAATATCAATATATTGCATATCCAAATTAGTTCAAAAATTTAGTTCCTATTAACAACCTATGAGTCTCTACCCTCTAAATGCACACAGCACTTGCCATAATGTAAAATTAAGGTGGCAGCCATCATTGATTGCTTATGATATTTATTTCCGTATGCCATATCTAGCAACATTTACCTGACATTCAAGAAAAAATTGGTTGAGTGAATTAGAGGCCTGAAATTTCAAGTCAAATTTCAAAATACTTATTCCAAATGCAAGAATTTGAAATTGAAATTGAAATTAACCTAGAAACTGAGAATAATCTCAAATAACCTAGAAACTAAAACCAAAGGAAAAAAAGACAGGGAACAAGTACTGAGCAAAATGAGATGATATATATGACTGGGATTCACTGGAAAATGCAAAAATCTCCCCTCTTCTTCGTTTTCTTAATACTGAGATTCACCTAAAGGAAAGATGCAAAAACCAAATTAGATTGAAAGTGAAGCTGAAATTAGTCAGTTACCAGTGCTTAACAAAACAATTACAGGCTCAAGCTCACTTCAAAATTTCGCATACAACTAAACCCCAAATACTTGGGATCAAACTCGTGGTAATGTAACATGGTAAAAAGAATACATATAAACTTATAACTGTGTGCGCATGTGGCAGATTTGTAAAAGCATCAATTTAAGTCATAGAAGCATCTATTCTCAGGAGATCTGCCCTTTCGAAGCTTATGGGCAAAACAATGCATTACACATAATTTATCTACTGAATATCATGAACTCTGTTGGCAGTCAATGACTAAGCATGCCAAGAAAGTAAATATTCCAAGTGAAAACAGCTATAATATAATACTGAATAATGGAAAAGCAATAACCAAAGCTGAATAGAAAGGCCATTAATCTACAGATTTTATTAATTCACAGGATTTTAAAAGCCATAATATCGTATGCAGAAGAAACTTCAACTTCACAGCGAAAAGGTCACATCTAATGCACAATAAATAGAAACCACCAAATGGTAATCCAAATTCATATAAAGATTATAAGTGCATGCAAATAGACACTGATATTGACTTAAATTAACCTAGAAGCTGAAATTAACACAAACTGTGAGATCATTGTCCCAAATTAAGCAACTATTAATAGCATTTGGATAATCCCATTCCTATGCAATCTCTAGCTGTCCCTCACCCGTCTTCCAGAATGCATTATTACAGTAAAAGGAAGGTAAAAGAAATTTATTGGAAAGGTTACGGAGTTCACCAACTGAAAATGGAATTCTTAGAAACACGCTGGATGGAAGCGGAAAAAAGGGACTGAAATTGCTGTCTTCTGTTACCGTCGTCGCCGGAGGCTGGGCTGAAGGTTGATGTAGAATAGCTGAAGGTAGGCCTTTGTTGCGTGTTTCAATATTTCCAATCTCGCCGCCCTCTCCTAACTGCTGCAATTTTCTGATAAGTTTGGTCCTTGGCGAAGGTCGTTCTCAGGTAGGTGAGGAGAATGGCGCAGTCACTGGAGTCAAGGAAAGTTGTGATCGGCTGAAAAGGATTTGGCCGGAGTTGGGTTTTCTCTTTCTCAACTAAAAGCCGCTCATTTCTGGTGCTTTGATCTTATCCTCCCCAAAAAACCAAGCTTGGCAATCCTTGTATCGGCGATCGAACTCATGAAGAGGAAGCAGAGAACGCGAAATTAAAATTAATATACAAATTCTGTGAACCAGAGCAAGAGCATTCTGTGGCTCAATGTCCCTGCTGCTGCTGAAAAGGCAGCCCAGCAGAGCTTTATATATATATATATTACCACTAAAATTAAGTTAATAATAATAATTAATTTTTATTTTAATATTTAATTTATTTAAAATGTTAATAATAAGTGCTCTAACTAAAATAGCTAAGTTATAGTGATAGTGAAAATACAAGTAGTTAGATTATATGGTGTTGCAATAATAAGGTGAGATGATGCCGGTGATAAGTATTGATGGTATTAGAGGTGACCATAATTATATAGTAATAATAACAGTGGTTAAATGATATTAAAAGGGATAGTAATAAAAAAATAATGGTGATAGCAGTGATATGGTAAAGTAGGAGTAGTGTCGGTAAAGTATGAATAGTAGTGATAGTCACAATAATAATTAAATAATAATAATGATAATAATATTTGTAACTAATTAAAAAAATTAAATTAAGTTATTATGATTATATTATTTTTTTATATAATAATTATTATATTATTTTAAATATAATTAACTTATGACTATATCTATTTATATATATTATATATATAAAATATAGAAAGATAATTCTTAAAGAGATGTCAGTGATACTTTTTTTAAAAATCTGGCACGTGTCACATTCCATTAATAATTATTTTTTATATTCTTTTATACTAATTATTATTTAATTTTTTTTATTTCTCTTTTAATTATTATTATTATTTATGATACTATCTTAACATTTAGGATTTAAATTATTATTTTCTTAAAATTTAATTTTTAAAAATTAAGACCTTTTATGATTAAATATAATATTTAAAAATTATTTATAATATTTTTTTATAAATTTATTTATAAAAAAAATATTATTTATTATATGTCATTCTCAATAATAATAATAATTTAAAATAAAAAATAATTTAAAATATGACGACAACGACGATGACGATAATAACAATAACAATAATAATAATAATAATAATTTAAAATAAAAAATAATTTAGAATATGACGACAACGACGATGACGTTAACAACAACAACAACAACAATAACAACAACAACAACAACAACAATAATAATAATAATAATAATAATAATAATAATAATAATAATAAACATCAATTCAAAGAACATTAACCATTAATTTATAAAACTTGACATGTATCACCTTCTATTAATAATTATCTTTTATACTCTTTTATAATAATAATTAATTAATTTTTTTATTTCACTTTTGATTATCAATATTATTTATATTTTTACCTTAACATTTATTATTTAAATTATTATTTTCTTTAAAATTTGATTTTTAAAAATTAAAATATTTTGTGATTAAATATAATATTTAAAAATTATTTATAATATTTTTTTATAAACTCATTTATGTAAAAATATTATTTACTACATGTCATCCTTCATAATAATAATAATAATAATAATAATAATAATAATAATAATAATGTTAGTGTGACTATTAATTTAAAAAAAATTGACTATTAATTTATAATCTCATAATCAATTATCATATAATTTAATCAATTTTAAATTATTTCACATCTTTAATAAATATTTTTATTATATTGTTATATTTTATATTATTTTTATTATAAAATCTTTGTTAAAAAAATTTAAGAGATAAAAAGTATAGTCTATATAAAAAGTTATAAAAATAAATAAAGAGATTTAACTTATTTATAATTATTATATATTAATTTTTATGTTAATAATTTAATTTTCTTTTTATTTCACTTTTCTATGATTAATTATTATTATTATTATTATTATTATTATTATTATTATTATTATGACTAATTTGTGGCCATCGAATTGAAATGGCTAAATAAATTAAGAATATTTTACTATTATAAAAATTAAATTTAAATATTTTTATTATTATTTTTTAATTAAATAATATTTAATTATAAAATTAAACTTTTATTTAAATGATTTATATTTATTTATCTATATATAGCATATCATATGAGACATTTGATATTATTCAACTACTTTCCTCTCATAAATTATTTTCATTTCACTTAAATACTCTCAAATCTTTTTTTATTTATTCTGTTTTATTATTTCTTTTTAAAAGTTATTAGTTATAATTCTCAAAACTTATTTATTCAAATATATTTAACTAATATTTATTTAATTATTAATTTTTTTATAAATTTATTATTTAATATTTCGTAAACTTTTTAATATTTTATTTCATTATAATTATATATTGAATGCTACTGTAATTAATATTTTGATTATTCATATTTTATTATTATTAATTTTCAACAGAAATATTTTTAAATTTTAATTAAATATCTAAATTTTTATGCATAAATTATCTCTCAACTGTATTTTTATATAAAAATAGAATTTTAAAAATAGAATAAAAATATAATTATATGGAAAATTTAACTATAAGTAAAGATAATTAAAAAAATAAAGTTATAAAATTAAAATTATGAAATTTATTTTTTTAAAAATAGTATGTACTTTTATTATTTATTATATTGATAAAAAATAATAATATTTTAAATTTTTAATTTGTATGAAATATATTTATCTTATATCATAAATATATAAAATGATAACCATTTTTGTAAAAAAATTATTTTATAAAAGATATATTAGATTAATTAAAAAAATATATACTTTATAAAAATTTAAAGATATAAAATTTTTAAAAATAATATAATAAAATATTATTTTTAATTGATAATAATGTTATATATTTTTTTTATTATTATTAAAATTAAATAATTCAACTATTATTAGCAATTTACTATTTTTTACTATATTAATAATAAAAAATTATATTTATATATATTTTTAAATAACATTATTTTCTCATATAATCTAAATATGTAAATTATGAGATAAAATATATAAATTTTATGAAATTTAAATTATTTTTAAATAAAGTAATTTTATTATATTTTAATCAAAGTAATTATAGAAACTACTACTAATATATGTATAAAAAGAATTAAATATGTATTTTAATTAATTACATGATAAATTAATTAAAAATTTATTATTATCACAGATAAAAAATTTATTAAATTAAATTAAATAATGTGACAAGTGGTATTTTTTCTTGAAAAGCTTTTCACAAGTCATATTCTATAAACACTCTCCTCTCTATTAATTATTATTTAGTTTTTTATTTCTCTTTTAGTTATCATTATTATTTATAATATTACCTTAACATTTATAATTTAAATTATTATTTTTTTTCAAATTTTGATTTTAAAAATTAAGACTTTTTATGTTTAAATATAATATTTAAAAATTATTTATATTATTTTTTTATAAATTTATTTATATAAAAATATTATTTACTATATTTTACCCTCCATAATAATAATAATAATAATAATAATAATAATAATAATAATAATAAAAGGTTATTGATGGCCATTAGTTTAAAAAAAATTAACCATTAATTTGCGATATCATAATCAATCATAAATATTCTCTTTTATACTAATTATTATTTAATTTTTTTATTTCTCTTTTAATTATTATTGTTATTTATAATACTACCTTAACATTTCTGATTTAAATTATTATTTTATTTAAAATTTAATTTTTAAAAATTAAGACATTTTATAATTAAATGTAATATTTAAAAATTATTTATATTATTTTGTAAATACTAATTATTATTTAATTTTTTTATTTATCTTTTAATTATTATTATTACTTACAATACTATCTTAACATTTATTATTTGAATTATTATTTTCTTTAAAATTTTATTTTTATAAATTAAAACCTTTTATGATTAACTGAAATATTTAAAAGTTATATATTATTTTTTTTATAAATTCATTTATGCAAAAGTATTGTTTGCCACATGTTACTCTCAATAATAATAATACTAATAATAAAGGTCATTGATGACTATTAGTTTAAAGAAAATTAACTATTAATTTGTAATCTCATAATCAATTATCATATAATTTAATCAATATTAAATTATTTTATATCTTTAATAAGTATTTTTATTACATTAGTATATTTTCTATTATTTTTATTATGAAATCTTTATTAAAAAATTTGAGAGATAAAAAGTATAGTCTATATAAAAAATTATAAAAATAAAATATAGAGATTTGACTTATTTTATAATTAGTATGTATTAATTTTTATGTTAATAATTTAATATTCTTTTATTTCACTTTTCTAAGATTAATTAATGCTTATTGTTACTATCATTATGACCAACTTATGATGATTTAATTAAAATCATAAAGTAAATAGAAAATATTTTATTGTTATAAAAATTGAATTCAAAAGCTTTTGTTACCTTTTTTTAATTAAATAATATTTAATTATAAATTAATTTTTTATTTAAATAGTTTTCATTTATTTGTTTATATATAGTATGTTATGTGAGATATTTAATATAATCAAATACTCTCTTTTTATCAAGTACTTTCATTTTACCTAAATGCTCTTATATTTTTTTTTATTTATACTATTTTTTTATTATTTCTTTCAAAAGTTATTAGTTATTATTCTCAAAATTTATTTATTTAAATATATTTAATTAATATTTATTTAATTATTAATTGTTTATAAATTTCTTATTTAATATTTCTTAAACTTTTGAATATAAAATTTCATTATAATTATATATCGAATGTAATGATAACTAATATTTTGATTATCAATATTTTATTATCATCAATTTTTTACAAAATAATTTTGAAATTTTAATTAAATATTTATATTTTTAGGCACAAATTATCTCTCAAATATATTTTTATATAAAAGTAGAATTTAAAAGATAAATTACAAATATGATTCAATCGAAAATTTATGTAACACCTCTAATTTTTAAATTTATTATTTTGGACAAATATTGATGTTTTAATTTTATTTAAATTTTAGAAAATTATTTGAAATTTTTCAGATTTTCGAAATCGGGTTTGATTTCTCGAAAATATAAAACCTTGATGATTTTTAAAAATTAATTTAAAGACCAAGTGGTAAAACTAAAATATATTTGGAGTCTACGCATTTTTCTGAGTTTTTTAAAATTTTTTCGGAATTTTTTGACCTCGTTTTCGGTCCCAAGGTATAGTAAAAATTTAAAATTTTGTATTCCGAATCGAACTAGCTGAATCGAATCGAACCGGACCAAATCTGACCGGACAAATCGGACCGGCCCCTTCTTCTTCTTCTCTTTTTCTCCCGCACGCGTCCCGACCCCTCTTTCTTTCTCTCCCGTTTTCTCTCTCCTCCCTGCCACCCCAGCTCGCCGGCGCGCCTCCCCAGCCACCTCCCCTCGCTGGCCGCCTCCTGGAACACCGGAAAAAGGATCCCGAAGCGACGCGATGCGCAAGCAAGCCGCTTCGTCTTCCCGGTCGAAATCCGGCCGATCCGGCCATCAATCGGATCGGGTCTTATGTCTAAATCCATCTACTCGTCAAGAAATTTCCATAGACACTAAGAACACTGAAATCTATCGAGCAGTTTGTCCAATTTTTGTCCGGAAAGTTTTTAGCCCATTTCGACTTTTTGGCTAAATTTCTCGCAAACCGTGAACCCCACGAGAAAACCAAGAGTATCAGAGCGCTCCACTCGTCAAGAGCTTCGCGGCAATATAAATTTCAAAATTTTCTGACACTGTTTTTCAGTGGGTCCCACGGAACTTCGCAATATTTTTTCGAGCATTTAATGAGCTTAGAAAACTTCATAAAATTTATGTACTAACCCCCGTGTTGTGGGCTTCGTGTAGGTATATTCAATTCTAGGAAATTCGACAGTTGTCCGGGTCTATGAATTTCCGGCCAGACAGACCGGCTACCGAAAAGGTCTCTGAATTGGATCGAGATTTTGGCTACCCCACCATTGTCAGACATCCTGAGCGCGTCCCCGAAGTCGGAATCGGCATAGGTAAACCCAAACTTTACTTTTTCGTAATTTTCTAGTGCTTAAATGGGATTAAAAATCCGTAAAATATTCGTGGTAGCTCAGAAAATTATGATTCTTTTTGCAATAGCCTAGTAATATTGCTAAGGACCGCGGGGCAAAGTTTTAGAATTTTTAGAGCTTATTTGGGCATTTTTTGCAAAATGATCAAATATAAGGACTAAACTGTAAATTTACATATTGTGATTGATGACTGTTTGGATGGGCCCAGGAGGGGCTGTGTGATGTGATTGAGTTGTGGATATATGGATTGTGAATATAGAAGTGCGTTTTGAGTCCTTTTGCAGGTTGGGTAGGTCCTAGGTATAGGGGAGACTCTGCCGAATTTTTAGCACGACTTAGGACGTATTTTGTCACACCCCGGCTTAGTGGGCCCCAGCTCAAGCCCCTCTATGGGTGGCCATCTTGCCGGCGTACCCCTCTAGAGGCCGGCGATGCGACTCAAATCGGTACTGTCCGCTTTGGTGGAGTTCAATCCCTTTGCCCTGCAGAGCTAGGATTCGAACCCATATCACCTCACGGGTTTGCTTCGCCTCTTACCAATTGAGCTTATAGTGATTATTTTATAAATGTGACACCCCTTACCCGACTACAGTGTAGCCGAGCAAGTTATGCCACTCAGTGTGCCGAGCACTCTATTTTATCTTAATTCATTTTTATTCTTCCTTTTGAATATAACTTGTGAAATATAATTCATTTATTGAAATTGTAATTTATTTGAGGTTCCGAAAATTTTTATAGAAAATCCGGCAAGGTACCGGCTAAAAATGGAGAAAACCATTCTTCGGAACCTGTGAAAAACACTTCATATATTCTTATTCATTCATCTTAACTCCATTTATCAAAATCTCAATATTTTTCAGTTCACATTCATTTCTCAATCATTCATCTCATTTGTTAATCATGTACAAGTTATAAATAGACATTCACTCTTCCATTCACAAATACAATTTTCATTATTTACATGAACATCAAAATATGTTACATAGATCAAAATACATATGAGAAGATAAAAATTTAGTTATAAAATATCAAAATGACACCTAGTGTCCTACCAATGCACTGCAAGTGACGAGGTGACACAGACACTATGCAGAACTGTGAATTGCCTTACCGAATCTGTGGTCTACTGGGCCCTCTGTCCAAATCTTCAGTACCTACGCGTGGCAAAAGCGACGCGCTAAGCATAAAGCTTAGTGGTGCCAATAATACAAGAAAATATAATATGCAAATAAAAATAATAATTTCCTTGCTATTGTGTTCATAAGAAATGAATAATTACTAACTTATTGTTTAGTCGAGGGCTAATCATGTTTTATGATATTAACTTCTTCATGCATTTTGTTGATTATTTTCTTCATGATCTTGAGTTTCTTTGTATTCTATCATAATCATTCCTGATATTTAATTTTCGTATTTTCTTTAACAATCAGTTCAATTACAGTTATACTTTTCCATGCCCAAGTAACCTATACTGAACGACTGGACTGGATAACGGGTCGTTGGCACTGGACACCGCGGTGCCTCAGGCCGTCATACCATGGGACGCAGAACGTCAACCACGTATGCAGTCAGTATGGCTAAAAAGCCATGATATCACATAATCGGCATAAAAGCCATGAATACGGGCATAAAAGCCATGAATACGGGCATAAAGCCATGAATACAGGCATAAAGCCTTTCCTTTCGCAGTACTGCTAAAACAATACCCTATTGGCATGCCAAACTATCCAAACCAATCACATTAGGCCTACTAGGGCATTTTGCATTTTTAAGTTTCACAATTTTTGAATTTCAAGTTTTCATGTCACTATTCATTTCATTAGTCAACTAAAATGTTGACTTTTGCATAAACAATAGGTACATTGATTTTAATACTCCCAACATACCACATTTTGTATTCAAAACTTGTTAGTTTTGATCACTTTCTCAAAGCTTAGGTCATTTTGGCAAAATTGTCAGTTTTTGGTTTTGGTGTCATTATTCACCTCATTGGTCAACAAAAATGTTGACTTTTGGATAGAAAATAGGTGTATTGGTCTTAACACCTCAAACATACCACATTTTGTATTTCAAACTTGTTGGTATTGGTTGCCAATACCATTTTTAAGCTTAATGCTAATTGAGCAAAATTTTCGGTTTTCATGCTTCATCTTTACTGTTCCATTTGTTATTTTTACAGTGGGAATTTGAGGAAATGGCAAACATGAAAGTTGTTCCTTATTTTGTCTAGTTGAATTTCCTTTTTTGAATCACTCCATTTGGAGTTTTGTAGCTCAAGTTATGGCCAAAATAAGTTTACTGTTCACGTGCCTTTATTCATGCTGAGATTTTGGAGTGCAGCGATTTTTGGTCCAACTTTGGTCAGTAATTTGATCAAGTTAAGTTCATAATTTGGTCTAACTTCCTTCATATGAAATGTTCTACTATGCCTTAGGTTTCCATCGGTTCAAGAATCGCCTAAATCCGAGTTTTCTAGAGAGAGTTATAGCCATCCAAACATTACTGCTCAAATGAAAATTCTGGAAATCTCAGTACAGTAAACTTCATTTTGCTCAATGATTTGATTAGGATCTGGTCATAATTTGGGGTAGGTTTCTTCATGAAAGTTGTTTGTCTATGTCTTAACTTGTTGCTGTAAAAATTTCAGATCAATTGACCATTTCTACAGTGAATTATGGCCACATGAACAGTTACTATTCATTTAGTCATTTCTGCAGGTGCTGTTGCAGGGTATCCGGATTGGGGCCAACTTTTGGTCCACTTGCTTTGGTCTTTTGGGCATGGTTTCTTCAGCAAAAATGTGCCATTATAAGTCTAGTTTCATGTGCAATTGGCCAAACACCAATTGGACCTACACAGCCAAAGATATGGCAGTCCAAGTGGGCTGGAATCACAGCCTCCCTACTGGTTACCCTAGGCAGCCTACCAATTAAGTTTGCATCACTCTAAATCTCTTCAAATTATGGTGAACTTACCTCAAATGGTCACTAATTGACCCTTAAAATGTTCTTTCACCATTACCTAAGCAAGGTCCAAGTTTCTCTCTAAAATTTCCAGCTCATGCAATATACATGTTACTAGAACGAATAGTGCACTCAGTGCACAATCAGCATGCAGAAACAGGGTGCAAAAATAATCACTATAATTTATAGAAACAAGATTTGAAGACCATATTTTCCAGAACTCAACCTTCATATGTCTAACTCAATCTCCAATTGGAATCAAATCAAAATCAGATCGGAAATTGCAGAACTAATTAAAAAGGTGCAACCTGTCCAGAATCCAGTACATGTAGGATAGTAGTAAGGAAATGTAAAAATATCACCCAGCAGCTACCACAATTAGCTCTTGGCCATAACTACAAGGTTTTAGAGCATTCAATAAGCGTTTCAAAGACTCAAGAATCACATCATTTCGAGTTTTATAGCTCCAGTTATGATTTATTGAAGGTGGCTGTCATGTTGCAGGAAATCAGCAGAACAAAGTCCACATCTGAGCAATAAAATGTTTTGTCCTCAAACCCTAACCTAACATTAGAATCAAGTCTGACATAAAACTACAAAGTTTTAGAACATTCCTTAAGGTTTCTTTTGACATAAAAATCACCCTGATCTGAGATTCCTAACTCCAGTTATGAATTTTTAAAATTTACTGTTCACGCATACACTGTACAGATTCCAGATTTTCACTCATCTACAAGTTTCTATGGCATCTAGTTGTAGGATTTACTAATTTCTTCTATAAAACACAGAAATAAACATAAGTTAAAGCACTAACCTTGGTTGAAAATCCAGCTAGTCACTCCCTTTTGCTTCCAATCTCTCAAGCTAGGTCAAAAATCAAGTTTTTGTGTTTGGAGGTTGGGAAAATATGGAAGATTTTAATGGGAAATTAGAGCTTCAAAAAGCATCCATGGAGGAAGGCTCAAGAAGTGGTTCACGTCCAAAAGAAGAAGAAGAACCAGAAATTTTGTGTCTTCATTTGTCATTTTTCTCTTTTTAATTTGGCTTATTAGGTTGTGATTGGTGGAAGCCCTCCAAATGACATCATGTGATGTCATTATTTGCATTATTTTGATTTTTCTTTGCTTTTCTTTTCTACCACATTTCAATTTAATTTTTAGCAATATTTCTTCATATTTATGTCATATTAATTATTTACTTAACTGGACAAGTCGGCCAAAAATCACCTCTGAAGGCGAAATGACCAAAATGCCCTCCATTTGGCTTAACGGGTCAAAATTGTCTGTACCAATTGAAAAATTTTTCTAGGTATTTTCTTGGCATTCTAATGCCATGGGAACCTCAATAACCCTTCTCTGGAGTCCCAAAAATTATTTTATAATTTTTCCCCCGGGTCTAGGGCTCCTCGTTGCGAGAACCGCAACTTCCCTCTGGGTTACCCATCGCTTGGGCACCGGCTCATTTGACTTAGTTGTATTTTATTTCTAAAATTTTTACTAAATTTTTCTCATTAATATTTGAGTTAATTATGGTTCCTGACTTTAGTTTAAATATTTTTCCAGAAGTTCTAGCTGTCCGGACCGACACCGGTCACCGGAACAGTAGACTGTGCGGAATTGCTACCGGGAGGATGTTACATATTTGGTCTTTTCTTAAGTTTGTATTGAGTCAAATTTATTAAATGATTGTAATAAAATTGTCAGGTGAGCCGAGACTGCCTTCTTCCTCCGCCCAGCCGCCACAGTGACCGCTGTCAAGTTTGTGAGTAAAATATTAATTTTAATTGTAATTTCACTATTATTATATGTTCAAGCATGCCCATGCATCACCTATATGTATGTATCTATGTAGTTAAACTCTAGGCACGTTTTATGTTGCATTCATAACTGCTAAAGTGCCATGGATGTTGTTGTGGTAATTTGGAGCAGTGTGCATGCGTTGGCGTGTGTGTGATGTGGTGTTGACTATGGATAGGACGGGTAGACACGACTTGAGATCTTCGCTGGGACCCGGTCTTTCGGGGTAGACACGGCTTGAGTTCTTCGCTGGGACCCCGATTTGGTTATTAAGTGGAAGTCCGAGCTGAGTTCTTCGCTGGCACAGGTTGGATTTAAGAGAGCTGTATAGGGGATCAGCTCCCATATATTATGATTGATATTACTGGGTGTGTGAGTGCTCCAAATTACCTTTTTGATGCTATGATGTGAAATTATTGCTGATGTTGCATTTCATTCTACAGGGTGCATTAGCTTTAGATAGTTATAGAGATTATGGTTAAAATTGATATTTTACTCTCTGAGTCGAACGCTCACTCCTGTTCAATATTTTTCCAGGCCACAGGAGGATATTTTTGAGGTTAACCTGCTTTTCTCCCTTGCAGGTCGCGTATTATTGCTTGTATAAACCTGTTAACTCTAGAATTTCCGCATGTGTTAGAAATATTTATTTGAATTCGGTCTGTAATATGAATTATCAATTTGGACCTGTAAACTTATTATTTTATGCATGTGTGTTGGGTTGGATGAGGGAGTTGAGCTCCCATTTATTTTTATGATATTTGAGTATGTGGAGGGTGAGCTGAGCTCCCCAATTGATTATATATTGTGTTTACAGGTCGGGTGAGTCAAAAACTCTCCGTTGAAAGGTCCATTTTATGGCCGGACTTTATCCGGTTGATTTCTCGAAATTGGGCCCAAATGGGCCTTAGAGTTGGGTTAATGAATAGTTAGGCTTACTACGGGCCTCGAGGGCTTTAGGCTGGCCTAGGTCCTAGTGCCGGTCCGGCCCATAGGTTGAGTTGTGACAATTTAACTACAAATAAAAATGTTTAAAAATAATTAAAGTTACAGTATTAAAATTAAGAAATTTGTCTTTTGAAAAATAGTATGCATTTTTAATATTTGTTATATTAATAAAAAATGATAATATTTTAAAATTTTAATTTTTATGAAATTTATTTATTTTATATTATAAATTTATGTAAAGTGATAACCATTTTTGTCAAAGATTATTTTATAAAAAACATATTGGATTAATAAAAAAAATATACATTTAGATATAGTATTTTTAAAAAAATAATATAATAGAATGTTATTTTTAATTAATAATAATGTTATATATTTTCATAATTATTAAAATTAAATAATTCAATTCATTATTAGTAGTTTAAATTTTTTATTATATTAATAACCAAAAATACTATATTTATAGATTTTTTAAATTAATATTACTTTCTCATTAATTTAATATATTTTCTATAATTTACAAAAAATAAATATCAATTTACATAAATTATGAGATAAAATATAAAATTTTATGAAATTTAAATTATTTTTTGAATAAAGTATTTTTATTACATGCTAAACGAAATAACCATGGAAACTACTATTAATATATGTATAAAAAGAATTAAATATGTATTTTAATTAATTACATCATAAATTAATTAAAAATTTGTTATTATAACAACTAAATTTTTTTCAAATCAAATTAAATAAAAGAGAAATTTTAATTTAAAATTAATTTAATAATAATAATTTATCTTATTTAAAATATAATTAAAATTAAATAAAAAAATAAAAATTATAAATTTTCAATGCATAGTATGGACATTATGCTAGTTTTTATTATATTGTTATATTTTCTGTAAAATCTTTAATAAAAAATTTGAAAGATAAAAAGTGTAATTTGCATAAAAATTATAAAAATAAAATATAGAGATTTGACTTATTTATAATTAGTATGTATTATTTTTTATATTAATAATTTAATATTCTTTTTATTTCACTTTTTCTTAATAATAATTAATGGTTCTTATTATTATGATTATGGCCAATTTATGATCATTGAATTAAAATGGTCAAATAAATAGAAAATATTTTATTATTATAAAAATTGAATTTAAATGTTTTTATTACTATTTTTTAATTAAATAATATTTAATTATAAAATTAAATTTTTATTTAAATGATTTCCATTTTTTGTCTTTATATAGCATTTCATATGAGACATTTGATACATATCAACTACTCTTCTCTCACCAAGTATTTTCATTTTACTTAAGTGCTCTCAAATCTTTTTTTTTTTTTTATTTACTCTATTCTTTTATTATTTCTTTTAAAAGTTATTAGTTATAATTCTTCAAATTTATTTATTTAAATATATTTAATTAATATTTATTTAATTACTAATTTTTTTTATAAATTTCTTATTTAATATTTCTTAAATTTTTTAATATTTTATTTCATTATAATTATATATCAAATTTAATTATAACTAATATTTTAATTATTCATATTTTATAATCATTAATTTTAAACAGAATTATTTTCAAATTTTAATTAAATATCTAAATTTTTATGCATAAATTATCTCTCAATTATATTTTTTATATAGAAGTAAAATTTGAAAGATAGATTGTAAATATGATTACATCGAAAATATAGTTATAAGTAAAGAAGATTAAAAAAAATTAAAGTTACAATATTAAAATTATGAGATTTATCTTTGTTAGTGGTATGCCTTCGAGCAATACTTTTGTATCGTGTATTGTAAACATTATTCCCATAAAATGGCATGAATATTTTCTTTTAAAATAAATTGTTTATGTTTAAAAGAAAAAGTCTTTAATGTCTTTTAAGATATTCTATTCTTAAGCTATTAAGAATATAAATAACAAAACATTTTAATACATGTATTATAAATTTAGTTCACAATTTAGGATATCTCATTGGGCATATAACAAATATGGTGGACACTTATATGATGAGTAAGTTGAACTAGTGACACAAGATGACTTGTACATAGAGTTTACTCTTGTCAATACAAAGTCATCTAGATCATAATAGTGCATATAATCCTTTGACCTGAGATAACACAGTTATCTTGTATATAGGTGGTTTGAGTTTGATACTGCTTTCAGACTTGTACTATGTATGAGTATATATGCATGTGTTGAATTCGACTAGTTAAAGTAATTGTAACATGGGCCCTCCATTGAGGCAATTATTTTAAGAAATTTTAAATACTTGCATAAGATGTAATTAATTTAAGAGATTTTCTTAAGAATAATTATTAAACATTGTCGACACCATATTTTGGCCGATCCCCAGAATCAATAAATTTCGAAACTGATCCCCAGTACTAAGTCTCCTTTTGCTAGCCAATTACATTTCCGATCTCTCTTTATCGAACAATCACATTTCCAACCTCTCCTCAAAAGGAATCAAACCAATACTAAGTCTCCATGTCACTTAAAGCCTTACCGATCTCTCAAACCAATTGTCAAATATCCTGAATAGTCAATTACATTCCCGATCTCTCTCGTCAGACAAAACTGAACCAGCACTAGATCTTCATTTTAAAAGTTTAGGAATAATCAAGTTAAGGTTCCAATCCGGTTTAATGGCGATCCCGATCTTAAGTACTCAAGCCAAATTTCCAATTTTAAATTAAGTTCTGTTTAGCGTTGGTTCCCTGCTGATCTCATGCTTATGGTGTTTTCCGACCTCATACACTTAGATTAATAATCAACTTAGGTTGTTTTAATATGCTCAGACAATCAAGTGCTTAAGTAATTTAGAGATTTTCCGATCACATCCATTCACTGAACAAAAAGCGAGTTTCATTTCATATTAAAGTTTGTATAAGTCATTCGGCTGGAGGATCACCCCCAGCTTGATATACATTTTGCTTGTCACACCCTACCCCTCAGTAAGGCATAACATGATCCCGTAGTATACCTAATGAATTACCAACTCCGTCTACTGATAACCCATTAAATACACTACAAGGGATTTTAAAAACTTTTCTTACTTCTTTTACAGTGGTGAGCACTATTTACAGGTGTTAAAGACTTTGGTGAACTGAGTGAAATAACTAACTCATTTGGTTTACTTGGAATTTCTGTAAAAATTTTGGCAGAGTGCCATCTGTATTTTGGATAAAACAGTTCTTCAGAAAACCTGTAAAAAGTACTTCAATAATTTTCCAAATCTCAACTCCAATACATTTCTCAACACAACAATTTATCAACTCAATTCCATAGAAATTTTTCAAAGTCTGAGATAAGGAAATATAATCTGACTTTTACAAGTCAAAATTTCGTAATTATTTTACAACTTCAAGGTACAATTTGAATTTATAATCGCTCAAAACCAAAAACAATATGTACATACAGTGTCATACATTACAAGACAAAATGCAAAGTATTGGTATACTCATTATACCCAAAAATCTCTCATTGGAGGTATATGCGACCTAGTCTGCCTGTCTCTGTCTCTACTGCGACAAAGAATTAAAGCTATCACCGAGACAATGTCTCGTGGTGCACAACATTAACCAAATACAATTTAAATCACAATTCATAAGTCATGTAAATAGTGGATACTTAAAATCATAGTTAAATTCAAGACAATAAATGTCAACAAGTATTTAAACTCCATTTGTCAATATCACAATAATTTTCCATAAGTCGATCATGTTTGAATTCAAAAGATGATATGTCAATGAGAGTTTAAATCAATTTCACAATCTCACAATACATAATAATGCAATTTAGTCGAATAATTTAAGAATACGTGTTGCCAATTCATTCACAACTTAAGCCATGACACAAATTTTCCGATCAATGCCGCGTTGTACACAACGACAAAGCAAACACAACCTCACTAATCGAAATCAATGATGAAGTGGAGCTAGCTATATAATGAGTACTCATCCGATCACCTCAACTGGTAAACCAGAGGGAGAAAAATAACGATCACGACTCCATAAATGGAGAAGGAAAATAAACGATCACAACCCCATAAATGGAGAAGGAATGATACGATACTGTCATGCTAAGTGTGAACACAAAATCAATTCCAAACATTTTATTCAAATGATTCGTGAGAATCCAATAAATTTCCAAACTCATAGTTTCATTCATAAAATGGCAACCCAATTCATAATTAACTTCAATTTCCACAAAAACCATTTACAGTGCTTTTCAATCAATAAGTTTCCATCAATATCATTCAAACAATTTTTCACAGTTTCAAACCATTCACAATGTTTTTCAATCAATAAGTGTCCACCAAACACATTTCCACAATTTAAACAATGATATGCAAATAGTCAATATTTATTTCCATTGAAAATAATTCAAAAGAAACAGTTGTTGTGCACAAACACAATTTAAAACAATAATATACAAATATTCAATATTTA